>NW_020201039.1:15298-16508 GCF_001531365.2 Cynara cardunculus var. scolymus
AGAGGCTCTGTTGGTCTGAACTGAGCAAGTACTCATCTCTCTGAGGATTTTCAAACCGTTTAGGTAAATAAAGGTGTAACATGTTAGAAGGCCCCACACATATCACAGAGGCTCTGTTACCATTAAGCCTCTGACAGAACTCTCTTCTATAGTTCTCTATTATTGATATGGTTTGCGTGGTTCTGTGGATAAGGGTTAAAGTTAATCACGCGCGTGTGAGAAACAGGGGCGCACGTCATCAATCGTGCGTCTTCCCAACACCACGTGTCATATTTTGATTCGTCCATCCAAAAAGCCACTCATCACGCCTCTTCACCTAATAAATGGTTCCCATTCAAAATCCCTCACTATAAATACCCCTTCCCCCCAAAACATAAACCTTTACATTACTCCTTATACTCTGACGAACCTCAAGCTTTCCGACCAAACCTGCAACTATGTCTTCAAGCTCTTCTGCCTCCGCTCAATCTGAACATAATCCTAGTGACAAGGAGGTAAATCAATCATAGGCACTCACTTCTCATGCCCTATCGTTTTTCCAAAATCGATATGAGAGAGTGCTCCTGGTAAAGAAACCCAACAACTACTTTTTCGCTCCCTCTCCATCTGGCTTCCCAGAATTCGCATATCCTCTCATTGAAATCCTTCGCGACCATCCTTTATACTATGCTYTCTCAGCAACTAAACCTACCCCAGAAACATATATTACGCAATTTTTACTCAGTTCTTATATTACTACCCTGGACAATTCTGGACTAAACATAGTAGGTTATGCTTCACACCCTACTGTCAAATCGCTTGTTCCAATGGAACTGAATGTCACCACCCTACGCACAGCCCTGCACCTACCTTCTTCGGCAAATCTGAATTTGGATACCTTCGCACCATCACCTACAGACGCCGAACTGATAGAATTCCTTGAAATTCACTCTTACACAGCTAAGACAAAAATCATTAAAATGACTGAATTCAAAAGGAAAGGCCTTCCACCAATTTGGAATACTCTGTTTTCGATAGTTAATTGCTATCTAACAGGGAAGGTCGACAGCCATGACCAAGCCTCACATGCCATGCTTTCCATTGTATATGGAATCTACTTCAATCTGCCCCTTGATTACGCACAACTCATCTTCGAGGATATGGTGGGCTTAATCAAAAAGAAGTGTGCTACTCAAAGGGGTGAGAAATCAAAGGTGAAGGCACAAAAGAA
>NW_020201039.1:16513-40800 GCF_001531365.2 Cynara cardunculus var. scolymus
CAAAGAGGACCTCAATCATCCAAATCTAATCCTACAGAGGTTCTTTGGTTTGGTCTTTGGAGATGTGATAGCAGAGAAGCTGCCCTCTGCAGAGCGGAACGCACGATTGTATCCAATGAAGGAGTTCCACCTCATAGAGCATGAGCTAGGGTACAGAAGCCCAAGGCCACTATCAAAAGCCATGCTCAAATACCTTAGCAGAGGAAATACGAAAGCATACAGACGTGGATGCAGGAGGCCAGAGCCGGTCCCTGAATCCCCTCCACGCATAGGTATCCCCTTAGGAGAGAGAGTGCAAAAAATGAGGGTTGAGGGAAGAAGGGAGGAGCCAGCAGAGGCTAGGGAGATGAGTGAGGACAGACCAAAGGTAGTAAGTCCCCCACAAAAAGAAAAGAAGACTCAGAAGGATGTCGACTCTTCTGAGAAAAAGAAAGGGAAGAAGAGACCTACAGAAGAAGAGGGTCCAAGCAGTCCTCTTCAAAAGCCGAAAAAGAAAAAATCGAAGAAGGCCCAACCCGCAAAGGTTGAGGTCAGAGAGGCTGCATTCCAAGAAAGCCCAGCAGAGGCTGCTCCTAAGCGCAGAAGGTTGCGCAAGACAGTTCAAGTAGAGTCCCCAACAGAGCAAATACACGATGTAATCTTCCACATCCAACAAGAGTTTAAAGTGCCCACAGAGGTGGCAGATTTAGGGACAGAAGTCGTTCTAGACGACGAAGAAGAAGAATTGGAGTTAGATGAGGGCGAAAAAGATGTCGAAGGCATACAGCCAAGCCCCCCTCCTAGTGCAACCCATATTTCTAGGGACCCTGTTCTAGAGGGAACCCCTATTGAAAAAAAGCGTGCACACGCTGAACCCAACCCAAACCTACCTCGCAGAGGACATTCTTTCGTCCTTTGTCGAATGCACAGTCCGGGAACCACAATCTACTCCAACATCCTCTCAAAAGGATGCTGGTTTTACAATAAGAGTCCATTCGCCCAAGGACTCATCACAACCCAGAGAGGCATCCGTTGCCCCTCCACACTTGAGTGAACAACCAAGTTATGCTTCGGAGGCATACGAAAGATTCACAGAGACTGCGGGTCTAGAACCCCCAAAGTCTCCACTCGATCCCTCTGCCGAGTTAGGCACTGAACCTACTAGGCACGACATCGACAGAACACTGGTAGGCTCTCCAATTGGAGATGTTCGAGGATCTGGTGGAAGTCCCCGAGCTGACATTGACAAACCAGTCACTGAGGGCGCCTTACACTCCGAGGCTACTAGGTCACCATGTGTTGGTGATGTAGGTTCCTCGAGTACTTATGTGATGAAGGAGGAGTTACAAACCTTCGCCACAGAGGTATTCAAGAGGATGGATGAGTTGAAAAGCTTGTACACCTCCCAACCGGCGACAGAAGCTCTGAAGGAGTTGACTTCCACAACTTCTGGCAACTGTATCAGCCCTTCAGAGCTCTGTACTCAACAAAGACGACCTCTCAGAAGCTTTCAGCGCCTTGTCTCTCAACCCTTCTTCAATCCAAAAGCTCAAGTCAGAACTAACAGAGGTTGCCGCCCAATTTGTTGCAGACTTCATTTCCGCCGGCTACACCGATTATTCTACCTTCAAAGATGAGATCAAAGGGATGTTCTCCTTTGTGGTCACCTATGGCATTGATTCTAAATCCTCCAGGGCTAATATTAACCATCTAGCCACTCGCAGAGAGCTAGATGCAATGGTTGAAGCCCTTGGAGAGACCGTGTAGAAATACACCGACCAACTTCTCAAGAAAGCCTGAGCAAGCAATGAATCTATAAGAGACTGCATGAAACAACTCGTCAAAGAAGGTGACAACTTCAGAAATGAGATCTATCGTTGCGTCTCTAAAAGAAAATGGGCCACCGCGATGGACATCAATAATGCCTCTGTGAATGCTGAGTTGGTCATAGAAAAGATGGAGAAGGCGGCTTCTAAAGTTCTTAGGCGATTGAAGAAGGCTCCCCTTACTACTCGCAAGACAGAGGCCACTAAAATCCATGACGATCAAGGAGGCGATGACCATGATCGTCTTGAGGGGGAGAAGAAGACAGAGGAACCAAAAAAGACAACCTCTGCCAAACCACTAAAATAGTGGACTCTGTTGCTGCCCTATTCTCAAAAGACAAATCTCCAGAGCCTAAGGGGAAAGGCAAGGGGAAAGGCAAGGGTAAAGCAGTAGAGGAGTCGCCACAGAAGGGGTCAAGCTCTGAAACGCCAGAGGAGATCAATGAAGAAGAGTATGATGACCCGGATCTTGTACGAGCACTAAAGGCTTCGTTGGCAGAGGCACAGGCGAGAAAGGGCAGAGTCCCCATCTCCAGAGTTGGAGAAGGCTCTTCTTCCAAACTCATGAAGATACCAGAAGAAACGTCCACGGGTACGTTTGACGCTCTGGTAGGAACTGTCAAGCCGAGGGGTCTACCCAGAGGCCTATACTAGAAGAAGAATCCAGAACGTCAGAATCTACCACGGTGGGGAGGGTATCTGAGATCCTTGAATCTATGAGCAAGATTCCAACACAGAAGGTGCGCACAAAGCCCATAACCACTGTTGAGGAGATTCTCTGGTGGCCTTACTCAGCCGTGGACACAGAGCCTCCTTATGACCCAGAGCTTACAAGAATGCCCTCTGCCATTGCAAAGTTCCACTTCTCGAAACTCACAAGGCCACTAGAGCAAGTCTTCTCAGAGCATGTGATCACTTCTCTCGAAACCATATCTCCACGCACTATGCTAAAGAAGACCGTCCTATACACTCAGTACGTGGTAAAAAGGGATGACGACAACCTATATACTTTCACAGATGCTGACCTCCACAACCTCTGTGTATTTGACCTAATATTCCTTCACAACATATTGAACAAATACATGGAGAGGAGGTCAACATATTCAATTTTTCTCAAAAGGCTGATTGAGGTAATGCGCGCTCAAGTCAAGTTCTACAGCCAGAAAGATTTCGACATCGCTATGAGGATGGCCCAGCCAGATCTGAAGATTTCCCCTCCAATGAACAGACCAAGTTGGCTGCTTAGATTTCATCCCAACACCATTGTCCACAATCCCATCTTTGGGTTTGTGTTCCTTGACAAGGATGAGATTCTAAGGTTCTTCGATCCCAAAGAGAAGCACAAGTTTTCCACATAGTCTCTAGAGTGGGTGTTCAACCTAGTGGTGACAGAGGTGCATAGAGGGCATATAAGGGAGGATGAAGTGACCAACGTTCTGGAAACGACCAAGGTTCAAGTCTCCTTCAGAGAATGGATATTCAAAGTCTACAAAACCATCAAGTCTGATCTGCAATTTGCTGTAGATGACTATCCAGACTCTTCTGTGGATTAATCTCTTGTAATAGTATAGGCCTGCTCAATATTTTTCAATTAGTATTTTTTTCCATTAGTCATTTCTTGCACTCATTTGTCCAAATTTACTTTTTCATACTTAGGGGAGATTGTTAGCTTCATTATTCATCTCTTGTTAAAGTATAGAAAAAGTATTCTGCAAGTCTTGACAGAAGGATATCTTCCACAGAAGACAACAGAGGACTAACGACAAAAGCCTAATATTCGAGCAAGTAAAGTGTGACAGAACCTCTGATGTCTCTCACAGAGATTCTGAAAAATGGTCCTCTATCAATAAGAACATACAAGTCAATTACAGCAGAGCCTCTGAGATGGCTCACAGAGGGTCTGTGAATTTCGTCTTCTGTGAAGATCCTCTTCCAACTGTTTTTCAAAGGTTGTTAGCTACATGTGCTTCTCACGTGACTAGGACTTAATCGACTTTATTTGGACGGCTTAGATGATTTCACACGTCAAGATCTTGTTAGTAAGGTCGTTAGGATCTAGTATAAATAGCGGCTAAGACCTTTGTAATCAGTGTGCTTCCGTATTGTAATCGTCTAATTTTTCAATTGAATGAACTGAAAAACCTTTGAAGCAATTCTCCTGCATTCATCTTCTGTTCTTAATATTGTTTCCGCTGCACTTTAATCGTCTTAGAGTTCATTCAGAGTATTAGATCAATATCAAAGCTGAATTTAAGGTCCAACACTTTATGTTAGGCAGCAAGTGTTCCATATACGTCATGAAGTGACCAACTGTCTAAGTCTTGATTTGCTTGTAGAGACATTGACAGTTGAGTCCACTAATCACTGACACTTTTGAGAAAAAGGACATTATTTTCCTCTTTTGTCCTAGTAATTTCGTTTCTACAGCATTGATTTATCAATGTATTGAAACGATCATACGCCTACTGTATATGTTCATCAGGCAATGCTTTGAAATTCGTATATTCGTTCACGCATTGCGCATTACAATTTTTCTTCGTCTTAGTGCCTCTTACTACTTGGTTAGCTAATTCATCCCATATCTCCTTTGTCGTAGTACATGCATCCATAGATTGGAAAATTTCATTGGGAATAGCCATGATGATCAGCCTTTTGGCCTTCCTATCTGCCTCTACCCTTTCAATGTCGTCTTCATCCCTGTTGCTCTTATTTTTTACCATATAGTAAGCAGCAACTTCTACGGTGGTACTTGTTCTTGGAACTCTTGGAACAAGAGTTTGAGGAATATATAGGCCTTCTTTCACAGATCTGAGGTGATTTCTGTCCATCCCCTCCAGAACATTCAAAATATGAATCCTCCATTGTGGATACCCTTCAAGTTGGAGAGTTGGAGGTTTGGTGAGGGAACCAAAACTGTAGGAAGAATTCTAGTTTGCCATTAAAAAGATTTAGAAGAGAAGAAGAAAATTTAAGAATGGAGAAAAATTAAGAGATTTCGAATTCTCAGATTTAAATTGATCGTTTTGATTGGTAAATCAATCAATTCGCTCTGATACTAATTGTTGATCCCAGATCTCTCAATATAACACAAACATTTATGTTATGAAACCTAAATCTATCGTATGAATGAAGAATAGTGAAGAACAACTTATTGAATATTCAGGAGAATATGAAGCTTCAAAGGAATTTCACTATAATAGCTTTGACGAGAAGAAAAGTTTTTTAATTACAAGACATACGATAGCTATTTATACTAGCAATCTAGTCTAAGAGATAACAATCTAGTGAAAAGATAACTATCTAGAATTTAGGAGTTATCTCTAACTACCTTGTGTAATCGATTTCAGCTATCGATGAGTCATCTCCAGCTGTCTTCTAGGTAGTGTGTTCAACCAGGAGTCTTCACGTGTCTGCTTTACTTGGATATCTCTGATGAACTATTGTTGAAACTTCTAAGTGCTAATAACAAGAGGGTTGATGGAGATGCATTGTTCATTGCACCTATGGACCAATCATCACATCTCTGGTTTGCCTTGAGCACTTAGGTATTTTCTAAATCTTCTTCCAACGGTCCTCTGAACTTCCATACTTGTACGTTTTTCATTACTTTTACAATAAGAGTTATGGGGTCTAACAGGGGCAGTTAATATTGAAAGTGAATGAAAATTTCTACGTCAATTTCTGAAGATCGGGGAAGGTGTTCAAACTTTCAAAGGAGTTGATCAATAATTGTTGATAATTGATGAAGATTATTATGTTGCATTATTCAAGGGGGGAGTGAATGTGAAGATCATTTCTACAAAGAGTTTACTGGTTCTTAAAGGAGATTACCAAGTTGTCAAATCCTTCTTAAAGGAAGAGATTATCAAGTTGTTAAATCCTTATTAGTTTAAGGGGGAGTTAAAGTTTTCCATTGCTGATAAAAGAGGAGATTGTTTGAAGTTTGTTGATTAAAAGGGAGATTGTTGTTGTGCTGAGAAGTTATTTGGAGATTGTTTAAAGATCTGAAGTTGTTAAAGCTTTGATGTTCAAATCTTAAAGAATTAAGTATCCTGAAGATTGTTGTTGTTTTGGTTTTAAATCCAAAGGGGGAGAATGTTGGAATATAATTGTTGTATTCAAGTCCCTATGCTTAAACTGTTTTATAATGATTTGCATTGTAGTTTCCATTTATGGAAGGTTAGTTTAGTTTCCTTATATAGTAGTAGTATAAATAGTCTGGTGTTAGTTTTGTAAGTTAGAAGTTAATCATAATTTAGAGTTAGATTGAGATTGAGAGATTAAGAAAAAAAATTGTACTTACTGTCATGGAATACAAGCAAGCTGACATATTGAAATCTTCTATGTTCTTGATCATCTTTTGAATTGAATTGATTGTTATGACTTGAATTTGGGATCACAACTTTTTTCTTCTTGCCAAGTTGGTTCTCTACTTCATTTTGAAACTCTTTGAGAATTTCAAAGCTTTCTGATTTGTGTTTCATTAGATAAACATATCCATATCTACTGTAATCATCAGTAAAAGTAATGAAGTAGCAGGAACCATTTCTTGTGGCTGGGTTGATGGACCCACACACATCAGTATGTATCACTCTCAACAGCTCGTTATCTCTTTCAGGCTTTCCTTTAAAAGGTGCCTTTGTCATATTTCTTAATAAACATGATTTGCATTTGTCGAATGAATCATCACTTGATTCCAAGATCTCGTCCACTTGGAGCTTGGCAATGCGTTTCTTGTGTATATGGTGAAGACGACAATGCCACAAGTAAGTCTTGCTTAAGTCTTTCTTAGGCCTTTTAGCATTCACATTATACATCGATTCGCAATTAAGACTTGTATGAACATCTATTCCATAAATGCCATTAACTGTATTAGAAACAAAATATGAAATCCCATGCAAACATGCCGAAATATAATTATCGTCAAGAAATCTAAACATAAATCCTTTTTGTCTTAAATGAGCAACGAAAACAATGTTTCTTACGATACTTGGAACGTAAATACAATCATAAAGTTTTAAAACTAGGCCATTTCTGCTTGGGACACAACATCCACTCTTGCCCCATTGCCCATCTTGAGCTCGAAATGGCCAGGCCTCAGTTGCCTCTCACTTCTTAGTCCCTGCAATGAGAAACTTATATGATTTCCACACCCTGTATCCAATACCCATGAATCATACTCTGATGTGAATAAATCGATGGCATACACACCTGAACGTTCGGCTCCCTAAGCCTTCTCCTTCCTTGCCTTTGCAATTAGAATTGGACAGTTTCTCTTCCATTGCCCCTTTTAAGAACATTCGAAACAAACTGCATCAATGGGAATCTTTCCCTCACTCTTCTTGCCTTTTCACGAGCTTCCAACTTTTACCTTTCCTTTTCTAGTCACACGTTTTGCATTCTTCTTCTTGGTTATCCCTCTTGTTGCCTTGATTGTCAAGATAGGCTTGGCTTTCTCCATCTTGGAGAGAATACCACTCTCAATAGTTTTTAGCATACCATGCAACTCCGTGGGATATTTGTCTATGTCATTCATATGATATGTAACACCCCCAAACTCACATTGTATATAACACATATTTCATTCACAAAATACATGTTCAAGCCCACAATGGTCCAAAGTACAAGAACCCAAATACAAAATACACAACTCAAAAATTCCAAATACATGCACTTGTACTATATAACATCTAATATCGAAATACATTCATCCATCTTCAAAAAGCTAAGCATATAGTGATAATTCATAATTTGCCTTTTCCTTACTATTATTATACTCAACATTTCCTACAACACATATTTGAAAACACAAAATGAGGGTTAGACCTATAGATCTAGTGAGATCCCTTTTTCCATGTAGTTGCAGGGTGAAAATCACCAAAACATTATTCAAATAAAATCATTTCACATAATGAAATATAATCCCACATACTGTTTGTGTCTATCGTACCTCTCGTTCCACATACCAGACTTAGAAAATATTTTAACGAACAAGAGAACCATAGCCCCTTTGGTTCCTCTACCAGAGCTTCTAGTTAAACTAACCAGAGCCTCTTACTTAAGCAAAACTCTCAAAACATTCATAGATCAATCACTTTGGTAATTAGATAATTTTTTCAAGAATAAAACATATTTTTAAAAGGATATTGTATGACCAGAGCTTTGGTTCTACTAGCCATTGCTTATGCCTCAAAATGCAAGACTAACAAGAGCCTCTGGTTCAACGCGATAGGCCAACCAGATCCCCTCTGGCCTGTCTTTCTGTGTAAGAAAACTTCTTAGCATAAAAATCTTTTGAAGAATTCTTTTAAAACATAGTTTTTGACACAGAGCTCCTATCTAATAGATATAGAGCCCCAGGCTTGACTAAAACTTTTTTAAAAGACTTGTATAAATTTCAAATCATCCTTCAGAACCCTGTGGTTCTATTATGAGGACCAACCAGAGCCCCTCTGGTTTCTTTCAAGGAACAACCAGAGCCCCTCTGGTTCCTCTTAGATCAAACACTTGTCCAAAAACAGAGTTTATCCAAAACCATTAGCCATAGGCCAAGTTTTCATCATCTCAATAACATCAATACTATCATTTATAATAAGAACAACATCTCTGAGTCCTCAAATCACAAAGAAGTAAGAACTCAAATCTATTGTAATCTTAAAAGACATAATAGCAAGAGCTATAATAATTCCACACACAAATGCCACCCTTATATCTGAAGGGACACCTCACCTTGATATGCCACCCTTATAACCGAAGGTACACCTCTCTTTGATATGTCACACTTATCCCATGGTACACCTTTCCTTGATATGCCACCATTATTTTCTCAACAAAATCTATGGATTACTTCCAAACGAAGACATACCGAAGTCACAACCGTCTTGAAGGAATATCCTCTATAGTTTTTAACCAATAATGGTTTCAAAACAGTTTTATTCATCAAACTATGAAACTCAAGAACAATCAGTTGTTTCAATAACTTTCCAAACACCAAATCTTCTTTAAATCCTCAAAACATGATATCATTCCAAAACTATTTTAAAGAGCATAATATGTTATATCTTTCCAAAACAGTTTCAAAATCCAATATCATAAATAAATATCTATAAACTGTTAGAAAACAATTTCCAAATATAATCTTTTTTCAAATATCAAACCATCAAAACCCAACAGTTTTTAAATAACATTATGTAAGGATTTTAGTTATCAAAAACTCAACTTATCAAGTTCAAATTGTTGGGTTAAACACACAGAAGTTTCTTTAAAGAAACACATCTTCGTTAAATCGCTTTTATTCAATTGTTCTTCTCTGGAACACCTCCACCGCCACAGTTTACACACTTTTTCTCTCAAAAGTTCTTCCCAAAGAAAACACGATAAGATAGGATCTTATCTTTTTATCTCCTTATATATTTTCTAATATAGACGGTGGTGGGTTTTATTATTATAAAACTTGTTGGGCGGTGGGTTTTATTATTTTAAAACCACCTTTACTTCATCACGAAGATAACACATTTTTATTTAAATAATAGTTTTCACATAACATATTATCACACATGCAGCTTCACATATTTTATCATATTCCATGTATGCACATTATCATATACACACATATCATCATTTTCTTAAGAATGCATAATATCGCATCGCACTCACATGCATATACGATCCATGCACTTCTAAATTAAACATGCATATTTTCACATAATTCACATAATAACCATATAAAGGTTACCTCAACTGTTGTTGTCTGAAACCCGGTTATAACATTATTCTCCTCTCAAAAGAGTTCCGTCCCAGAATTCATTTATTCAAATAGCCACGGGTATCGAGTTCTCATATCCGATTCTAGTTCTCATGTTGCTTCTAAACCCTTATGCTATCGTCACTGTACTCTAAACAAACTAATTTCTTTATTTCTCACTACCCTGATCTTTCTGTCAGTCACAGCATCTGGTGTTTCCACAAAATTGAATTTGCTGTCCAATCTAATCTCTAGAAGCGGTATTACTAAACTTGGGTCGGCCAAACACTTGCGCAAATTTGACACATGAAAGGTGTTGTGAATTTGACTAAGTTCTTCTGGTAGTTGCAACTGATAAGCTACCGGCCCAATCCAATTGCAAATTCTGAATGGCCCAATATACCTCGGGCTAAGCTTACCTTTCTTCCCAAATCTCATTACACCCTTCCACGGAGATACTTTTAACATCACAAAGTCGCCCACATCAAAGTCAATCGGTTTTTGTCGCTTATCGGCATAACTTTTCTGTGGTCCTGGGTTGTCTTGATTCTTGCTTGAATCTGTTCAATTTTCTCAGATGTTACTTCCACAATTTTGGGACGTGTCAATTGCTTTTCCCCTACCTCATTCCAACACAATGGCGTTTGGCATTTTCGTCCATACAATACCTCATACGGTGCCGCTTGGATGCTGGAGTGAAAACTATTATTGTAGGAAAATTCTATCAACGACAAGTGATCCTCCCACGATCCTCTGAAGTCTATAACACAAGTTCTCAACATGTCTTCAAGAGTCTGGATGATCCTTTCACTTTGCCCATCTGTTTAAGGAAGACAAGTCGTACTTAACCGAGTTTGAGACCCCAAAGCTCTTTGTAGACTTTCCCAAAACTTTGAAGTAAAATGACTATCTTGGTCAGAAATGGTGGATAATGGAACACCGTGTTTGGTCACAATTTCCCTGATGTAGATCTAGGACAACCTTTCTAAAGAATAAGTTTCTTTCATTGGGGTTCGCGGTAACTTCATGACAAAATCCATCGTAATGTGATCTCATTTCCAGACTGGAATCTCTAAGGATTATAGATTTCCATAAGGTCTTTGATGCTAGATCTTAACTTGAAGACATGTTAAGCATCGTTCCACATATTTTGCTATATCTTTCTTAAGACCTGGACACCAATAAAATGCTTTCAAGTCCTTGTACATGTTGTTAGTACCCAGATGAACTGAGTTGTGAGACTTATGACTTTCATTCAGAATGGTTTCTCGTGTATTTCCATAGCTTGGTACCCATATCCGTCCTTGAAAACATAGAATCCCTTCATTATTCCGCTCCATGATGGAAATCATTTTACCCATTTTTTATGATTTCATGTGTTCTTCTTTCATAGCCTCTTTCTAGCATCTCAAAATTTCTTGATGAAGATCGGGAGTTAAGCTAACCTTCATTGCTACTACTTTAATCGTTCCACTTCTTTCTTTTCGGCTCAAGGCATCGGTTACTACATTGGCTTTTCCCGGATGGTAGAGTATTTCACAATCATAGTCATTAACAAGTTCGATCCATGGACGTTGTCTCATGTTTAATTCCTTCTGATTGAACAAGTGTTGCAGGCTCTTGTGATCGGTGTAAATCTGACATTTAGTTCCCAACAAGTAGTGTCTCCATATTTTCAATGCAAAGACCATGACTGCCAATTCCATATCATGAGTCGGGTACTGATTTTCATGATCCTTTAGTTGTCGGGATGCATATGATATGACTTTTCATTTTTTCATCAATACACAGCCCAAACCAAGTTTCATATGATATGGCTTTTCCCGGATGGTAGAGTATTTCATAATCATAGTTATTAACAAGTTCGATCCATGGACGTTGTCTCATGTTTAATTCCTTTTGATTGAACAAGTGTTGCAGGCTCTTGTGATCGGTGTAAATCTGACATTTAGTTCCCAACAGGTGGTGTCTCCATATTTTCAATGCAAAGACCACGACTACCAATTCCATATCATGAGTCAGGTACTGATTTTCAGGTTCCTTTAGTTGTCGGGATGCATATGATATGCCTTTTCCTTTTTGCATCAATACACAGCCCAAACCAAGTTTCGATGCATCGCTATATACTACAAAATCTTCTGTTCCATTAGGTAAAATTAATATCGGGGGACTGCAGAGATGATCTTTTAGCAATTGGAAAACCTTTTGCTCTTCTTCTTCTTCCCACTGAAACTTAATATTTTTCCGAGTTCATTTGGTCAATGGCATGACTATTTTGGAAAAAATCTTGAATAAACTTGCAGAAATAGCCTGCCAATCCCAAAAAGCTTCGGACTTCAGATGGAGTCTTTGCTGCTTCCCATTTTGCAACTGCCTCAATCTTTGTCGGATCCACTTTTACCCCTGACTCTGATATAACATTCCCAAGGAATTGAACTTCTCTCAACCAAAATTCACACTTTGATAACTTTGCGTACAACTTTTCTCTTTTTAAGAGTTCAAGTATCAACCGAAGATGTTCTGCATGTTCTTCTTTGGTCTTAGAGTATATGAGAATATCATCGATTAATACAATAATGAATTTATCAAGATATTCATTGCATACTCTATTCATTAAATCCATGAAAGCTGTAGGTGCGTTAGTTAAACCGAATAGCATAACTAAGAATTTGTGGTGTCCGTACCTGGTTCGGAAAACAGTTTTAGCTATATCTTATTCTTTAACTTTCAACTGGTGATATCCTGATCATAAATCAATCATGGAAAAGTAACTGGCTCCTACCAGTTGATCAAATAAGTCATCAATCCTTGGCAATGGATATTTGTTCTTTATCGTCAGTTTGTTCAATTCTCGATAATCGATACACATACGCATAGACCCCTCCTTCTTTTTCACAAAGAGGACGCTCCCCACGATGAAGTAGTCGCTCTGATGAATCCTTTTTCAAGTAGATCATTTAACTGTGCAACCAATTCTTTTAGCTCAGACGGAGCTAATTGATACGGTGTTTTGGCTACAGGTGCTGCCTCGTGTATCAAATCAATTCCAAATTCAATAACTCTGTCGGGTGGTAATCCGGACCAGTCTTCTAGAAAGACTTTTGGATAATCATTAACGATTGGAATCAATTCTTGCTTTCTCTTCTCTTTCTTTGCATCAATTGCATAAGCTAGAAACCCCTAACATTTCTTTTGTATACATTTTCTGGCTCTAATTACGGATAACATACCGGTAAGATGACCCTGATGATCACCATATATAACAATTGACCCTCTGCCTGACAACATTATTCTGATCATATTTTCATCACAAACAATACTAGCTTGATTTTTTGTCAACCAATTCATCCCTACTACTACATCAAATTCTTCCATCATCATGGGAAACAGTTTGATCGGCAGCTCACACCCCTTAATCATAATGGTACAATTATTGAGAACATAATCCACATATACTTGACCATTAGCAGTAAGAACTACTAACTTATCGTCAAGTGGCATAGAATTCATATGACCACACAGGGCAAAGGATGGGGATAGAAACGAGAAGTTTTCACCCAAGTCAAACAACATTTTAGCATATAATGAGTTCACGAGGAATCTACCTGTCACTACATCTGGTGTAGTTTCGGCTTAGTGTTTGGTCATTTGAAAAGATAGATCCCGCGCCTTTCCCGATCCTCCTCTACGGGGACTCGATGTGTTGCTTCACATGGTTAACTGCGGGCAGTTATGCCTAAGGTGATCTAGGGAGTTGCAATTAAAATATCTTTTAGTCACTGGGCAGTTTCGGGACAAATGACCACATTGATAACATTTTCTTGGATCATTTTTGCAATCTCCTTGATGAATTTGGTGACCACGAGGACAAGCTTTCTCACTAACTCTTTGTATAGGTCTGTTTCCATATTTCACATCTTTCGGTCCTCTGTATCCTGCTAATGGACCTTCCCATTTCCTTTTCTCCATCACCTTTCCTTCTTTTTGTCGATTCTTGTTCCTCTCAGTCACTTCTATTGCATCAACGGTCAATGAAAAAGTAGCCGAATTCATGGCCATTACAAATTCCCAGATTGATGGCTTCAATTTCCAAATATATCTTTCCACTTTTTCTGGATTCGGGTGAAATGTATTGCTCAGCAAACCGTGAGTATTCAATGAACTTCTCGGTCTATTCTCGAACAGATCTGGTGCCTTGTTCTAATTTCAAAAAGTCTTCATCCATCTATCAGATAGCAGCCTTAGGACAAAATTGTTCTTTGAAGCGATTAACAAACTCTGTCCATGACAAGGTTTGCAAGATATCTATTTTGGCTAGTGATTCCACCTCCCACCAAAATAATGCATTTGACTTCAACACCAAGACTGCAAATCTGACTTTATCTTACTCCATGCACCTGATGATATTAAATACAGATTCTATCTCTTCGATCCAACACATAGCTTTGATTGGATCTCTTTCCCCTAAAAATTTTCGTTGTTTACATGTCAAGAACATTTTAATATATCCTCTATTATTGATGTCTGGAACTGATGGATTGACTTGAACTCTGCCTGTTTCAATTCTGGCAGGAATCCCCATGGTAGAAGTCAATGTTTCCCTTAGTTTTCCCATTTCTTCAGCCAACATATCTCTAATCACATATTCTGGATGAGGTATATGTTCTTGATTCATGTTTCTAGAGTTAGATTCTCCTTGGTCGGTATTGACATCTACCTGACTGTCTCTGCCTCTCATATGCCCTATGTCTCTACCTCTGCCTCTACCTTCAAATGTACCAATAAGAGCTAGGACAGAGGAATCCTCTTCTTCATTAGGGTTGGGGCGGGATATCCTTTCAGACCTTCTAGATCTACTAGTCATCTGTAGATTTCAAAGTTAATAAACACATTTTTCACATTCCCAAATATAATAAAGTGTCCAAGGTCAGTTATGTACCTGTAGATTCAAAATTACATTGGCCATATGCAATCCAAAAATACCTTACACACTGATCTTTTAACTTATCATATTTATTCCAAAGGTTGTAACTATGTCTAGGACCCTTAATATGCAATGAAACAGTTTTAAGTCTAGGAATCATGCATGTGAATACCTAAATCCATTTAACTCATGCACTGATATAGCTCCTGTAACACCCCCAAACTCACATTGCATATAACACATATTTCATTCACAAGATACATGTTCAAGCCCACAAAGGTCCAAAGTACAAGAAGCCAAATACAAAATACACAACTCAAAAATTATAAATACATGCTCTTGTACTATATAACATATAATATCAAAATAAATTCGTCCAACTTCATAAGGCTAAGCATATAAAGATAAATCATAATTTGTCTTTCCTCTTACTATCATTATACTCGGCATTTCCTAAACACATATTTGAAAACAAAAAAATGAGGGTTAGACCCATAGGTCGAGTGAGATCCCTTTTTGCATGTAGTTGCAGGGTGAAAATTACCAAAAACATTATTCAAATAAAATCATTTCACATAATGAAATATAATCCCACACTACTGTTTGTGTCCATCGGACCTCTGGTTCCACAGACCAGACTTAGAAAATATTTTAACAAACAAGAGGACCAGAGCCCGTCTGGTTCCTCTACCAGAGCTTCTGCTTAAGCTAACCAAAGCCTCTTACTTAAGCGAAACTCTCAAAACATTCATAGATCAATCGCTTTGGTAATTAAATTAACTTTTCCAAGAATAAAACATATTTTTAAAAGGATCTTGTATGACCAGAGCTCTAGATCTACTAGCTAGAGCTTCTGGCCAAAAATGCAAGACCATCCAGAGCCTCTGGTTCAACGCGATAGGCCAACCAGAGCCCTCTGGTCTGTCTTTCCTTGTAAGAAAACTTCTAAGTATAAAAATCTTTTGAAGAATTCTTTTAAAACATATATTTTAACACAGAGCTCTTATTTTAACAGATACATAACCTCTGGTTTGACTAAAACTTTAGTAAAAGGCTTGTGTAAATTTCAAATCATCCTTCAGAACCCTCTGGTTCTATTATGAGGATCAAGCATAGCCCCTCTGGTTCCTTTCAAGGAACAACCAGAGCCTCTCTAGTTCCTCGTAGATCAAACACTTGTCCAAAACCAGAGTTTATCCAAAACCATTGGGTAGCATCTATATTATCATTTCTAATAAGAACAACATCTATGAATCCTTAAATCACAAAGAAGTAAGAACTCAAATCTATTGTAATCTTAAAAGACATAATAGCAGGAGCTATAATAATTCCACACACAAATGCCACCCTGATATCCGAAGGGACACCTCTCCTTGATATGCCACCCTTATAACCGAAGGTACACCTCTCCTTGATATGCCACCCTTATCTCATGGTACACCTCTCCTTGATATGCCACTCTTATCTCATGGTACACCTCTCATTGATATGCCACCATTATTTCCTCATCAAAATCTATGGATTACTTCCAAACAAAGACAGACCAAAGACAAACAGTTTTCAAATCCAATATCATAAACACGTATCTATAAACTGTTAGAAAACAGTTTCCAAATCCAATCTTTGTCCAAATACCAAACCATCAATACACAACAATTTTCAAATAACATTATATAAGGATTTTAGTTATCAAAAACTCAACTTATCAAGTTCAAATTGCTAGGTTAAACACACGGCAGTTTCTTCAAAGGAACACAGCTTCCTTGAATCACTTTTAATCAATAGTTCTTCTCAAGAACACCTCCACCGCCACACTTCACACACTGTTTTTCTCAAAAGTTCTTCCTAAAGAAAAAAGATAAGATATGATCTTATCTTTTTATCTCCTTATATATTTTCTAATATAGGCGGTGGTGAGTTTTGTTATTACAAAACTTGTTGGGCGGTGGGTTTTATTATTTTAAAACCACCTTTACTTCATCACGAAGATAACACATTTTTATTTAAATAATAGTTTTCACTTAGCATATTATCACACATGCACCTTCACATATTTTATCATATTCCATGTATGCACATTATCATATACACACATATCTTCATTTTCTCATGAATGCATAATATCACACTCGCATGCATATATGATCCATGCACTTCTAAATTAAACATGCATGTTTTCACATAATTCACATAATAACCATATAAAGGTTACCTCAACCATTGTGGTCTGAAACCCGGTTATAACATGATAGTTGTGCGCAAAGCTATCATATGATTTGGGTAGATAATTAAGGATCAGATCAACCCCTAAATCTTGTCCAAGAGGGTAACCAAGTCTGGCTAGATAGTCAATATATCCCTTCATCTTTAAGACATGGGCACTGACTGGTGCCCCCTCATGCATCATACAAGCATGTAGTGATCGCACAGTGTCAAACCTCTCATGCCTAGCCTGTTGACTAAACATGGTCTTTAGGGTGGAAATCATTTCCCAAGCTGTCATCTTCACATTCTCCTTCAAGAGTTCAGGAGTCATAGAGACCAACTTCAGGTAGGATATGCTCAGAGAGTCTCTTTGATGTTTGTCATAAGTTGCTCGAACACCCTCAGAAGCGTTCCTAGTAAGAGGGTTTGGAAGAGGGTTCTCAAGTACATAAAACTTATTTGCATGCCTTAGGACCACCTTCAGCAAGCGTAACCATTCCAAGAAGTTTTGTCCATTTAGTTTCTCTTTATCTAAAATGGTGCAGAATGTGAACTGGGACAGATTTGGGTTTGTATTTTCTTGATTAGATGACATCTACATAAGATAAAGTTCAATTTTAGAAATTATTTCTCAAAATTTGAATAACCCTTAAAAATTCAAAAATGAGGTAAGATCCGTATTTCACTATTTTCCATGATTTGGTCAATTCGCCAACTATGAAACACAGTTATTTAGGTAGGCATCTTCCAATTGTGATCATCGCAACTCTTACACCTTCGTGAGATTCTTTTATTTAAAAGACATGTTTATTCCCACATATTCACCTTGAGACTATTTATATACAGGCAATACACAATGTACAAATATCTCAAGTGAGTCTAACTATACTAATATGTCACAATTTATATTTTCAGCAACAACTCAGAAATTGGTCGTCCGTATCACGACTACCACCATAAGTGGGCAATACACAACCTATTGTGATCTCGCGATTCAGTCCATTATCTCACACCACACTTATTCGGCCATGCTTTCGCCAATGCTCAGCAAAAACTTGATAGTTATGAGTTTGAAAATTGTTTTATATGGGTGGTGAAAAACTCACATTTCAAAATAAGGGTTTTACCGACCCTCTAAAATTAGGGTTTTAAACAAAATTAAAACAATTCAGCCGATAATTTAAATTCTCTAAAACGGTTTCAGTTTGATAGCATATCATAAATATGTAAAAACATTTACGATTTACCGATTCAAACCATTTTGAGATTGTTTTGAAATTTCTTCTTTAAAAAAATGCAATTATTATAACATACAATTATAAGCAAAAATTAAACGAAATATAAACATGTACATTATACAAGCAAACATGCAAACAAACGGATTCGATAAGAGCCACTAATGGGTTTCCGTGAGCCCACACGAAAAAACCCGGTCAAACCCTAAGGACACCGCAAACCGACTCCCACTAGCTCCGCCAACCGGGTGGACTCCGAGATGCCGTCTTCTATTTCTTTGGTCATCAATGTACATAATTTTTTGGTTTCTAAAATAATGTAAAACTAGGCTATAACTAACCTATCTATTACATTATTCAATATTTCAAAACAATTTAATTTACCGATATGGAAAATAAAACAATCACAAGGTCGATGGGCCATGATCGAATCCATCAAGGCAACTAAAAACCAATGGGATTGAGTCCAAAACATTAAACAAAAACAAGCCCAAAGGGAAACGATAAAAACCCGGTCAAAACCCTAAGGCCCAAAAATGGGCCCACGAAAAACCCTAAAGCCCAAAACCGAAAAGGGGGAGCGAGATAACTGGGCGTGCCGTGGAACACGCCACATGACGGCGGCTGTCCATGGTGGCAGAGCACGGCGGCTGACGGAGGAGCTCTCGGTTTCCGATTTTTTAGGTTTTTCGATGTTATACCCTTTTTAATTGTTTTCAAGTCTTATAAATTTCATAACGAGGCTCTGATACCACTGTTGGAGTATTTCCCGATTTAACAGAAAACGCAGTAGAAAGAAAAACGAACCGCTAAAACCCCAAAAGCCAGTGATCCGTTGTGAAATATTATAAGAACAAAATAAACCATAGGTGATTTTATAACAACTACCTTTGGAGCGTGATTGAAAAACCCGTAAGCACGAGAGTTCAAGTTAGAACCCCTCTAGCGGTATCCGCATAGAGTACATTATCAATCACAAACGATTGCTATCCCGATGAACCGATGTTATCACCAAAGAAAAATCGATTTTTCCTTGTGTGTGTATCGATCGTTTAGAAAGGGAGGGAAGAGGAGAGCCTCCTTTTTAATTGTTTTCTTAAACCTAATCCTCTTTATTCTCTCATGACTCTAACGTACCATGTTTCAAACCGGGCCTAATAAAGCCTATGGGCTTTTATTGTTCATTGGCCCAATGAATTAATTAATTATTAACTTAATAATTAATTTATTCAAACCAATTCTTTTAAATATGATCAGCATAATTATATTTTTCTACACACTTAGTTATTATTATTCTACTAGAATAATAATAATAATAATAATCATTATTCCGTTACAACATGCAACTATATTGGTTCACAAACATCATGGTTAATTCGAGATCTACATACTCATTTGTGTGTGACCCTCATAGGTTCGTGTGTTCTTAGCAGTGTTCTCATGTGACATGGGCATAAGAAACCTACAAAATCATCATCCCTAAAACCCTAAAATTCTTTCTATGAACCTGTTCTTAGAACAAAACCCTAAAAGTTCATCTTCTTCCCATTCTTCAAAACATGCAACTGACAACAATATCTTCCTCAACCATCGAATCCAACAACTCCCAAACCCACACCACAACCCTAAAATCGATCGAAGGGACAAACCACAATGTGGTTCTCCTACCTCTAAATCCAAAAAACAAGGCCCTCAACCTGGTCCTTGACAATGTAGTTTGACCCTATATAAGCATTTTTCTTCTAGTATATTGGTAAGAGAGACCTTCATTGTAATAATACGTACATAAATCAGAGACATAATAGACTTTGACTTGTTGACTTTTCCTCTCAAATCTTCTTATGTGTTCTTCATGTTTATATGAATTTGCCATTGTTTCTACGAAGATATTTGAAGATTGATCATATTGTGGACTCTCATTTGGTATCAGAGCAGGTTATGCAAAGAAATCACGAGAAAAAATAACTAATTTGAAGAAAATTTTGTAGAGTTTATCGTGTTCATCTTGTGTTCTTCATTTTTTAAATATTTTGATCTGAAAATCTTCCAAGTTTTTGTGTTTTGGTGTTAAAAACGTGATCAAAATGTATGTAATTGCTTCGTAAATCTTTGTTATTCACAAAGTATTATGTTTTGATCATTGGTTTTCAAGATAATTTTAAAATTTTGGTGTTCTTGGAAGATTCCTTTAAAAATTCAGTTTTTGATCCAAAATTGTGTTAAAAAGTTGAGTTTTTGTGTTTTTGATCAGATTTCATTATTAATATTGTAGCCAGATTCTTTACATAGAAATTTTTTTTTGTGAAAATCACCCAGCCTCTTGGCCAGACTTGGATTTGTGTAGACTCTCTTATAGCCGGATTCTAGACTTAGTCGATTTTTGATCATTTAAATCGCATACCATCCTCACCGTACTTAGCCTTCATCGTTCACCTCCTTGTCCGGATTCAAGGTAAATCGGTCAAGCTTTCATCCATGTTTGCCTTTCATCGCTTAAATCACTTGGTCTATAATCTATGTTTGCTGTAATCTGGACATAACTCTGTCCGTACTTGTTCTAAATCGCTTGATAGCTTGACCGAACTAAGGATAAATCGCTCACAGGCTTGACCGGATTCAAGCCTTACCTCGCACGCCCTTTATCCGTGTTCTGTCTTAGTCGCGATATTGTTGTCTCGCATCCATATCCAGACATCACTATGTCTAGACTTGAGCTACCTCGCACGCATGATGTTGGTTGGATTTGGCTTTATCGTTTAAATCACTTAGTCGATTTAAGTTGTCATCGCTCAAACCATTCGTTTTTAAGGTATACCGTACAAAGGGTCAGCCGGACTTGATTAATTTTTAGCCAAAAGTCTAAGTCGCTCCCTGCCATGACCAGATACACCCATCCTCGGTCATTATCTCATCCGGATTCAAGCTATCATCGATCACCTGCCTGTTCGGATTAGACTCTACCTCGCACTGCCTTGGTCGCGAGCACTCTTTCTCACAAGCCTTCCTCGGACAAGGCTGTGTCCGTACTTGAGCTTCCTCAGCCAAGTTGTTTGCTCGCATCCAAAAGCTATTTCACCCGGACTTGGCTAAATCGTACATAGCCTTGTCCGTATTTTGTTTTTAAATCTCTCAATGTGTCCGGTTTTGAGGATTGTTGAAGTGTAAGTCGCATAGCAGCCTCATCCGGATTGTGTGACTCGGCCAAGTGATTTGATTCATTGGTAGCGGCTTCGTTGTTCCCGGATACAAGTCTTAGTCGTGATTTGACCAACCTCGCACACAGTCGTGCCCGGATTTCAAATTCCTCGGCCAACCTCTCGACTTGTTATCCGGATTTCGCATCAAACTTAGCCAATTTTCATCTTGTGTCCGATCTCGAATAAAGTTTCATTTTTTATCAGTTTTTTATCGGGGTATTCATCGTTTGAAGATTTTAACTATTTTGAATTGTTTTGATTTGTTATAACTGTTTTGTGTCGCGTTAACTGTGTTTGTTTAGTTTTAACCGTTTCTGACTGTTTTTAACAGTTTTTTATTATTTTCAACAATTTTTTACTGGTTTTACTGATTTTTAATTGTTATTGCTGATTTTATGTTTTCTGAACAATTTCTGAGCTTTTCTGAGATTTTTGAGCTTATTGATTTTATCTGTAAGATTTTGTTGAATTTTGATTTCTTTGACTGGTTTCGTTCATTACATTAGTGTGACAATCCTGCTTTTTGRGATTTCAGGTCAGTACCTTAATTTGGGACCTTTATTGAAAACTAAGTCTTTCTAGGATTTAGCCCCGATGATCTGAGATCATCTTACTTATCTCCCAAGATTAGTTGTTAGAGCATGTTTCAGCATGTAGCTAACCAAGTTGGTTTATGCAATTCCAAATAGTCTTGAAATGTTTGGCATAAAATAAGGACGATATTTAAATTGCAAAGTTCCAATTTCTTTTATATATAGTTGCCAATTAATTTAAAGAGTGGTGTCTTCTTTAAAAATCTTTTGTCTATTTATTTTGTTTAGGTAAATTAGTGGGGTTTTATTATTTAGAAAAATAAAAAAAAAACATTTTGGGCTTGGGCCATTAGAGGCCAACCCATTCATTCTCAAGAAGCCCCCATATAAATACCCCTCCCCTTTTTGAAAACTTTTCATTCTCCAAAACTTCAGCTATTCTGTTTTCTCTCTCTCTCTCTCTCTCTAACTCCATCACCTTCCAAGCGGTTCTAATCACCTTGCAAAACTCAAGGACTCTTGCTGTTCGTGAAAGTCTTTATCCTTCTCTCTACTTGATTCTTTAAGTAAAATTTTGGGATTTGAAAAGGATAGATTATTCATCCAAGACCTGCATGTGTCTTCATTGGGATAATAATCTATGACCCATGTTCTTTATTCGCTGAGAAAGAAGGAGAGAATCCTTGCATGTGAATGTCCGATCATAATCTCGGATGATAGAATCTTGCATGCATCTTTAAATCAGTTTTCTCATCTTGTAAACTCGCTGGAATCGGAATTTTATTTGTTTTATTTTTTCTGGAATTTCTTTGAAGATGATGTTTTGTGTTAGAGTTTTGATTCTCGAAAATGTTGAGCTTGAGACCCCTCCCCATCATTGCTACCATTCTTGAGCATGCAACCGGTTTTGGGAGGCGTGCGACTCAAGGGTGTAGAATTTTGAAAAGAGTGTTAAACCCACTCAAAATCTCTTGATTTTGAGATTTGGCGGCTGTTATCATTATTTTGGGATGACATTTAATGATGTCATTATTAGGATTTTGGAAGGTTCCTTTTTATTTAATAATAAAATATCGGCCTTATTTTATGAAAACGCTTGATGGCTTTGCATTGGGAACAACTTTGTTCTACCTTAGGCAAGAAACCGTTGAGTAATGTAGCGCTGGTTGGTCTATCAGGAAGTTCGAGCAAGTTTAGGAAGCCTMTAAAGGAAGCATTCGGATATTCGTCAAACTTGTGAGTTCTCACGGTCCCACTTTTAATGCTTTTATATATTTTATGGGGGGAAAAGCATGAGATTGAGCAAACTTTGAATGTTTATGATATATGAAATTTTGGGACTAAAGAACTGTTTAGTCGATGCTTTGCTCAAAACTTTTGGACTAAGGAACTGCTTAGTCAATCTCTGTTGAAACCTCTGGACTAAGGAACTGCTTRGTCGGGTTTATTATGTTTTGTTTTGATAACTGTTATTGCACTTAGAATATATGCTAAATTGATGTGCTTGGGAGTATATGTTTCTAAATAAAATCCCCATCCATAAACGCTACTTGTTAACTCGGGTACATCCCCGGGGCCGTGGTATTGTGGATAGCCGCTATTGTGTTGACAGTCCCACCCAGAAAGGGGTGCACAATTACCTACGTTTTCTGAGTCTAATCATGTGGAATTTGGACCACCGCTGAATTAGTACTTTATCGAACTGTGGGACCTAAGTAGTGAACGGGCTACTTCTGGTTGTTCGAAAATTAATGGGGCAAATTGGTCAGGTAAGGCTCAGTAGCGTCTCATGTTTTACATCGTGAGGATTTACTTTTATTAAGTGCAAAGAATTCGCATAAGTTTGCTATTACTTGGTTTATGCATTGAAACGTTTTATGCATATGAAAACCCGTGAACTCACCAACTCTATGTAGTTGACCTTGTTTTGTTTCCATACTTTTCAGGTTCTAAGTAAAGTTATTTGGATTTATGGGAGCATACTTGAGCATGGATCGATTAAGTCAAGAATTTGAAAAGTTCTAATTTCTGTTATGTCGATGAATTGTTTTGTTTTTGAACAACTTGGATTAGTGTTATTTATAAACTGTTGCTATGACTCTCTTGCCTGTTACATCTCGTGTTTCCGCTTTAGCGGGGTGTAACAGATTTGGTATCAGAGCCTCAGTTATAGAGAACGCTGGTTTTCTTTAAAAACAATCGACTATAACCAAAATTTTTCCAAATATTTTCAAGAAATTTGAAATTAAATGATTTTTAAAGCGGGTCATATTGTTACATGTCGCTTAAGCAGAGCCTGATCACCTACGCTTAATTTATATGTAATGAGAAAAATTTAATCGATCTGAACAAAGGTATGCTCCAGCAAATGAAATGGTTATGAAAGCATGATTTTGTTGCATTTTTATGAATATCCGATTCCTAGGACCAAAGGCAAAGGAAATGGATTCCTTGATTTTCGTTAAGTGTCCGTGTAGGACCAGAGGCGCTGGTCAAGAAGACCAGAGGCGATGGAAAAATGGATTGCTCGAATTTTCGTTAAGTGTCCGTGTAGGACCAGAGGCGCTGGTCAAGAAGACCAGAGGCGATGGAAAAAAATGGATTGCTCGAATTTTCGCTAAGTGTCCTTGTAGGACCAGAGGCG
>NW_020201039.1:41006-45194 GCF_001531365.2 Cynara cardunculus var. scolymus
TAGAAGAACCAGAGGATCGATGGAAGGATTACTTAGAATTTCTTTAAGTATAGATATTTCCACAGAGGCTCTGGTATCGCAACCAGAAGCTCTGGTAAAAGCGAATAGAAGAACCCGAGGATCGATGGAAGGATGGCTTAGAATTTCTCTAAGTATAGATATTGCCACAGAGGCTCTGGTATCGCAACCAGAAGCTATGGAAAGGGCGAGCAGAAGAACCAGAGGATCGATGGACGGATGGCTTAGTGTTTTTCTAAGTATAGGAGTGGAACCAGAGGCTCTGGTCTTGTTACCAGAAGCTCTGGTAAATGCACTATGAGAAACCAGGGGCTCTGGCTTTATTACAAGAAACTCTGGTAAGTGCTTCAGGAGAAACCAGAGGAACGATGGATGAAATATCTATAATTATTCTAAGTATGAAGGTTAAAGCCAATGGTTCATAAAGATATAATTCCTTTGGATTGTTAGAAAACCGATGAATAAGAAATCATTCTCTAAGGACTTTAGTACAACCAGAAGGTCTGGTCTCACGACCAGAAGCTCTGGTAGTGTAACCAGAGGTGTTGTCCAGAGAATCCAGCATGATTGTCATGACTTAGTTTTGTTTAGAAACTTCTATTGTATAACTAAGCTTTTGCTAGAAGACGCACTTTAGTAACCAAGATTGTTCATGTCGCAGATCTCTACAATGTCTTCTGATCCGAGTGAATATTCCGCCGATGTATCCGGTTATGTAGTTGGTCACTCAGGAAGAAACTCAACCCGCAACGAAGAAATTGACCCGTACGAGCAAGATACGACATCAAGTGACGCAGCTGCCACGCCTCAAGTATCTTTCCTACCCCCAACGGAGCCGGTACCTGACGTTCCGCCACGAACCCATCATGGCCCAAGAATCAGAGTCACGCCCAGAAAGAGAATCCCACTACCGCAGCGGGTGACATTCAAGAACTCTCAGAGGGTCGTAGGGGAGCCATCCCGACCCCATGTAGGGAGCATAATGACCCAAATCGTGACCGGGGTACCTGCGTCCTATTCCCAAGGGATAAATCCAACTGAAAGAAATTGGGTGAGGAGGATCGCTGCTGACACACAGGTGCACCAGACCCGACTGGGTTATCATCATCACATCCTTAACAACCTGTCCGATGTGATGGAAGCACACCACCAGAGCCTAATAAGGAACAGAGAGGCTATTGTTGCAGCCTGGCGGGAAATTAGAAAATTGTATGGATAGTTTGGTAATTTGTGGTATGATGATGTTAGTATTGGGAATAGCCATAGGATGGATGTTGTTCTAGATTAAGAAGGAAGGATAGAACACTTGCTCCTATGTACTGTTGATAGAAACCCTGTTTTGTACCCCCCCCCCTACCATTTTATCAATGCATGAACACCTTTTGAAGAATGCTTATTATGTCAATTTATTGTATGAATGAGTTTACTCTATTTTGGTTTTGGTAATACCTGATTATTCTCCATGCGAAGAACACTTTTGGTATCATCGAAATATATGAGAAGCTATCACCCTTGTTTTGCCATCAAACTTATGAATTCCATTCTGAATAGGATCCAAAGAAATGCCGCCAAGAAGGAAGAATCCAGATATAGCGTAACCCGTGTCAGATCAACTTATTACCGTACTTCCCAATATAGTCAGCCAAGTGGCTGCTGGTTTGAACGCCAACCAACCCTCAAACTCCGAGTCTAGACCTCCGCGGGAGTGCACTTACAAGACTTTTAGAGCTTGCAACCCCAAATATTTCAATGGAACAAAAGGAGCAGTGGGATTACTATCATGGCTCGAGAGCATGGAGTTTGTCCTTCACATTAGCAAATGTACTGAAGGAAATAAGGTAGAATATGCGGCATGCCTATTGCAAGGAAGGGCGCTCACTTGGTGGAACACTTTAGTACAAACCAGAGGCCGAGAAGTGGCTAACCAACTCTCCTGGGAAGAATTTAAGAAATTGCTAAAGGATAAATACTGCCCGAGAAGTGAACTCCAATAGCTGGAAATGGAGTTATGGAACCTCGAAATGAAGGGAGACAATATTTCTGCATACACAACGAGATTTCATGAATTGGCAAACCTGGTGCCGCACCTTGTGACACCAGAGGATGCCTGTATAGAAAGATATATTTGGGGATTGTCTCTAGAAATAAGGGGAAACATCACCTCGGCCAACCCAAAGACTCTCCAGGAGGCAATAGAGATTGCCACCAAGCTTACGAATAATGTTGTGCGATCCGGAGGGTTTGCCAAAGGAAAACGAAAGTTGGAGAAGCATGGGGATTGAAGAATTGGAGGGAAATCTGACAGAAGCAGGAGGGTAACAAGGAATTTTGGAGCTCAAACACAGGTGGTAGGACAGGATGATGCAGTTAGATGCAATAAGTGCAAATTTTCGCATCGAGGGAATTGCATCATCTGCCAAAGGTGTCATCTAGGGGCCACATGGCAAAGGATTACCGGAAACGGTTATGTTTCGACTGTGGAAGTCCAGACCACATAAGGAATGTTTGCCCAAAAAGGAAAGCAGGGGCAAATGCAAACTAGACTCGACAGGTTAGTACAGGCAACTCAAGAAGTCAGGCTTGGGGCAGAGCATTTTAATTGGGAGCCAGGGAAGCCAGAGAGGATCCCAACGTAGTTTCAGGTACGTTTCCTCTAAATAATGAATTTGCATCGGTTCTATTTGACTCTGGGACAGACAGAAGTTTTGTGTCACTAGACTTTAAGCAGAAAATTAATTTAAAGCCCAAAAAATTGAAAGACGCTTTTGTAATCAAGTTTGCCAATGGTCAGGAATTCAAAGCTAGAAACGTAATTTTGAATTGCACTCTGAACTTAGCCAATGAGGACTTTAGCATAGACCTTATACCGATCGAACTAGGAAGTTTCGACGTAATTGTGGGGATGGATTGGCTATCCAAAAATCAAGCTGAGATTGTTTGTTCAGAAAAACTTATTCGAATTCCTCAAGAGGGAATGGAGCCAATTGTGGTCCAGGGGGACAAGTTAGATCGAATGATTAAGCTGGTATCCTGCATAAAGATGCATAAGTATCTGAAGAAGAATTACACCGCGTACCTGGCCCATGTAATTGATGGAAGGATGAAGGAGATTAGTATTGAGGACTTACCTGTAGTTCGAGAGTTTTCTGATGTTTTCCCTAAAGATTTACCAAGCCTGCCCCCACAAAGACAAGTCGAATTCGGTATCAACTTAATTCGTGGAGCTGCCCCAGTGGCAAGGGCACCATACCGTTTGTCACCATCAGAAATGCAAGAGATGTCGACCCAACTTCAGGAGTTGCTAGACAGAGGATTCATAAGAGCAAATAACTCACCTTGGGGTGCACCAGTACTATTCGTTAATAGGAAAGATGGGTCAATGCGTATGTGCATTGATTATAGGGAACTTAATAAGTTGACCATCAAGAATAGATACCCTCTCCCTAGAATTGATGACCTGTTCGATYAACTCCAAGGGGCAGCCTATTTTTCCAAGATTGACTTGCGATCCGGGTATCACCAGGTGCGGGTTCGGGAAGAGGACATTCCCAAGACAGCCTTTAGGACCCGGTACGGTCATTATGAATTTATGGTTATGCCATTCGGGTTAACCAATGTACCACCCATCTTCATGGACCTGATGAATAGAGTTTGTAGGCCATACCTGGATAAATTCATGATCGTCTTCATAGACGACATATTAATTTATTCAGGAAGCCGAGAAGACCATGAGCGACATCTGAGGGTAATTTTGGAAGTACTCTGAAATGAGAAGTTGTATGCCAAATTTTCCAAGTGTGAATTCTGGTTACAGGAAGTACAGTTTCTGGGCCATATAGTCAATGAAAAAGGAATTCAAGTAGACCCCGCCAAGATTGAGGCTATTAGGAATTGGGAAGCCCCAAGAACCCCTACAGAGATCCGTCAATTCCTTGGATTAGCAGGCTATTATCGGCGATTCATCGCAAATTTTTTGAAAATTGCACAACCAGTCACAGCCTTAACCCAAAAGGACAAGAAGTTCATTTGGGGTGAGAAGCAAGAAGAAGCATTCGAGACTCTCAAGCAGAAATTATGCAATGCACCTATCTTATCCTTACCGGAGGGTTCAGAAAACTTCGTGGTCTTTTGTGACGCATCACATCAAGGTTTAGGATGCATATTGATGCA
>NW_020201039.1:45960-48748 GCF_001531365.2 Cynara cardunculus var. scolymus
ATCCGAGAAGACTATAAGATGGAAAAATTAGCTCAGATCTATATAAACGAAATCATCACTAGGCATGGAGTACCTATTTCCATTCTATCGGATAGAGACAGCCGTTTTACATCAAGGTTTTGGCAGTCACTCCAGCAAGGGATGGGTACTCGCCTGGACCTCAGCACTTCTTATCACCCCAGACTGATGGACAAACCGAAAGAACAATTCAGACCCTGGAAAACATGTTGCACGCCTGTGTTATAGATTTTGGTAGAAGCTGGGACACGCATCTTCCGTTGGTGGAATTTGCCTACAACAACAGCTACCATACGAGCATCCAGTGTGCGCCTTATGAAGCTTTCTATGGATACAAGTGCAGATCCCTATTGTGTTGGTCAGAAATTGGCGATAGGCAATTAACTGGACCTGACGTTATCCGAGAAACTACCGATAAGATTATGGTAATCAGAAATCGACTCAGGGCTGCAAGGGATCATTAGAAAAGTTATGCCGACAATCGGAGGAGACCATTGGAGTTCCAAAATGGTGATAAAGTTTTTCTAAAGATCTCACCATGGAAAGGAGTGATGCGCTTTGGAAAGAGAAGCAAGTTGGGTCCTCGATATATTGGTCCCTTTGAGATAACAGAAAGGATTAGGCCAGTGGCATACAAGTTAAATTTGCCTTCGGAGTTAACCGTTATCCATAACACATTCCATGTATCAAATCTCAAGAGATGCTTAACAGACAAAACTTAAGTGGTGCCACTGGGGGATGTGCAAATTAACGATCAACTGCATTTTACGGAAAAACCACTAGAAATCATGGATAGAGAAGTTAAGCAGTTGAGGCATAGCAGGATCCCTATAGTAAAAATTCATTGGAACTTCAAGCATGGACCGGAGTATACGTGGGAAAGGGAGGACTTCATGAAAAACAAGTATTCCCACCTGTTCTCAAAGCCAACCATGATTTGAATTTTGACGATTAAATTTCTGGACGAAATTTTTCTGGCTTGGGGAGACTGTGACAATCCTGCTTTTTGGGATTTCAGGTCAGTACCTTAATTCGGGACCTTTATTGAAAACTAAGTCTTTCTAGGATTTAGGCCCCATGATCTGAGATCATCTTACTTATCTCCCAAGATTAGTTGTTAGATCATGTTTCAGCAGGTAGCTAACCAAGTTGGTTTATGCAATGCCAAATAGTCTTGAAATGTTTTGCATAAAATAAGGACGATATTTAAATTCCAAAGTTCCAATTTCTTTTATATATAGTTTCCAATTAATTTAAAGAGTTGTGTCTTCTTTAAAAATCTTTTGTCTATTTATTTTGTTTAGGTAAATTAGTGGGGTTTTATTATTTAGAAAAAAAAACATTTTGGGCTTGGGCCTTTAGAGGCCAGCCCATTCCTTCTCAAGAAGCCCCCATATAAATACCCCTCCCCTTTTTGAAAACTCTTCATTCTCCAAAACTTCAGCTATTCTGTTTTCTCTCTCTCTCTCTCTAACTCCATCACCTTCCAACGGTTCTAATCTCCTTGCAAAACTCAAGGACTCTTGTTGTTCGTGAGACTTGTTCGTGTCATTCTGTCAAGAAAAGGTATGTTTTAAAGTTGTCATATTTTCTTTTAGATGTCCGAAAGTCTTTATCCTTCTCTCTACTTGATTCTTTAAGTAAAATTTTGGGATTTGAAGAGGAGAGATTATTCATCCAAGACCTGCATGTGTCTTCGTTGGGATAATAATCTATGACCCATGTTCTTTAATCGCTAAGAAAGAAGGAGAGAATCCTTGCATGTGAATGTCCGATCATAATCTCGGATGATAGAATCTTGCATGCATCTTTAAATCAGTTTTCTCATCTTGTAAACTCGCTGGAATCGGAATTTTATTTGTTTTATTTTTTCTGGAATTTCTTTGAAGATGATGTTTTGTGTTAGAGTTTTGGGAGGCGTACGACTCAAGGATGTAGAATTTTGAAAATAGTGTTAAACGCACTCAAAATCTCTTGATTTTGAGATTTGGTGGCTGTCATCATTATTTTGAGATGACATTTAATGATGTCATTATTACGATTTTGGAAGGTTCCTTTTTATTTAATAATAAAATATCGGCCTTATTTTATGAAAACGCTTGATGGCTTTGCATTGGGAACAACTTTGTTCTACCTTAGGCAAGAAACCGTTGAGTAATGTAGCGCTGGTTGGTCCATCAGGAAGTTCGAGCAAGTTTAGGAAGCCTCTAAAGGAAGCATTCGGATATTCGTCAAACTTGTGAGTTCTCACGGCCCCACTTTTACTGCTTTTATATATTTTGTGGGGGAAAAGCATGAGATTGAGCAAACTTTGCATGTTTATGATATATGAAATTTTGGGACTAAAGAACTGTTTAGTCGATGTTTTGCTCAAAACTTTTGGACTATGGAACTGCTTAGTCAAACTCTATTGAAACCTCTGGACTAAGGAACTGCTTAGTCGGGTTTATTATGTTTTGTTTTGATAAATGTTATTGCACTTAGAATAAATGCTAAATTGATGTGCTTGGGAGTACATGTTTCCAAATAAAAGTCCCCGTCCGTAAACGCTACTTGTTAACTCGGGTACATCCCCGGGTCGTGGTATTGTGGATAGCCGCTATTGTGTTGATAGTCCCACCCAGAAAGGGGTGCACAATTACCTACATTTTCTAAGTCTAATCATGTGGAATTTGGACCACCGCTGAATTAGTACTCTATCGAACCGTGGGACCTAAGTAGTGAACGGGCTACTTCTGGTTGTTCGAAAATTAATGGGGCAAATTGGTCA
>NW_020201039.1:48818-56861 GCF_001531365.2 Cynara cardunculus var. scolymus
TTTGCTATTACTTGGTTTATGCATTGAAACGTTTTATGCATATGAAAACCCGTGAACTCACCAACTCTATGTAGTTGACCTTGTTTTGTTTCCATGCTTTTCAGGTTCTAAGTAAAGTTATTTGGATTTATGGGAGGATACTTGAGCATGGATCGATTAAGTCAAGAATTTGAAGTATTTTGTGAACGTCTTGAAAAGTTCTAATATCTGTTATGTCGATGAATTGTTTTGTTTTTGAACAACGTGGATTAGTGTTATTTATAAACTGTTGCTATGACTCGCTTGCCTGTTACATCTCGTGTTTCCGCTTTAGCGGGGTGTGACAATTAGATTCTTTGATCAATCGTTAATTTTGAAATGGCAGTTTATCTTGAGAAGGAGAATAAGGAACTGAGAGTTAAGATTTCTAAGTTGGAAAAGAGCGTAAAAGATTATCAAGACAAATACATAAACATGTTTAATGAAAATCATAAAGATAAGGAATTTATTAAAGATCAACAAAGAGAGAATAGAGCATTGAGAGAAAATTTTGAAAAAGGTTTCTCACATGAAATTAGCGAACTTGAGAAAACCTTGGATGCAGCAAAGAATTAGATGATGAGATAAGCAGTTCCAATAAGATAAAACAAGATTTAGTCAATAAACTTCGTAAATCTGAAACTGGACTGCAAACTGAGAGGAACTCTCCAGAAAGAAAACATACAGAGACGGAGGACTTCATAGATATATTTCATAAGTCTGAGAATGATTTGATTGAGATAAGGATATTACTGGAATTAGAACAGAAAAGGTTTTGAAAGCTGAAAAGAGTTTAAGTGCTGAAAGAATAGTTTTTGAAAAAGAGAAGAAGAGAATGTTTGAATTAGAGAAAAGATATGATTCTAAGAGAATATCTTTTGAGAATAAGATCAACTCACTGGAATTAAATGCCAAAATGCTTTGAAATCAAATTTCCGATTTTGAGCAACTAATCATCTTGGAACGAGCCAAGATTGATAAAGAGAAGAAAAAGATCAGAGAAGAATGTATGAGCAAGAACCTTGAACTATCTGACTGCATTGCTCAAAAGCAGAAAGCTTTGGATGAAGAGAAGAAGTTGTTTGCTCTTGAAAAGAAAAATACTGCTAAGAAATATGCAGCAATTACCAAAGAGTTTGCAGAAAAGAAAAAATGGCTCGACGTTGCTTTTGAGAATGAAAAGAGCAGCTAAGATGAGAAGAGACGAGAGTTTGATAAAGAGAAGAAGATGTTTGAGAAGCTGAAGAAGGAGTTAGAAGGTAACTCCTGAATACTTCTAAGAAATTGTCTGATCTTAAGACAGAACTTGAAACTGAATTGAAAATGACAACTGAACTTAAAGAGAAGTACGATTTTAGTTGCTGATGAAAGAGACCAACTTTTAAAGAAAGTTAAAGACTTTTCAAGTGCTCAAAGCTCAACTTGTTCTTCTTCACAGTGTAAAACAGCCCTAAATAAACTGTTTCTAAGAACTATTCTCGTTCTTCAAATCAGTACTATCAAGAGGATGTGCTCGGATCACCCAATTATTCTTCTAAAGTTAAAAGTATTTGGGTAAATAAAGTTGAATCTGTTTCATCCCGTAACTCTGTTGTTACAAACAATATTCTTTCTTGTTTTGTGAGATCTACTAATAAATTAATCAATCTTAGCAACAGAAGGATCATGTGCTCCACATGCAAAACCACTAATTTTATGAATAGGAGGAGGTACAACAGGTGGACTGGAGACAACATATATCAGAAGAGCTGGAAGAGTAATAACAGTTAGGGATGGCAACGAGGTGGGGATGGGGCGGGGTTTGCACTCCCCGGCCCTGGCCCCGGTTTATATCCAAAATCCCAAGCCCCGGCCCTAGTACCCGGCGGGTACGGGGATTTTCTTTTCGGCCCCGGTCAACTTTTGGTCAACCCCCTTTCAACACCCTGTGAAATTAAAATTAATAAGTTTTTTCCAAGCAACATCAACATGACAACATCATTACATCGTATCTAGTCTTGCCTAATAAAAATAATAAAATTGTAAAATTAACAATAATCCAATGAGATGTAAAATTTAAAACAAGTTTTTCCAAGCAACACATAATTCCAGTCCCTCAACAATCAACATCTTCATCGTATCCAATCGTTTGATCAAATCCTTTTGGTTCTCCATGTTTTTTATCTGAAATAAAATACTGCAAGTCAGAAAAATTATATATACCAATTGCAATTTACATAGTTATTACAACAAACAATTTATATAATTATTACCTTCAATTTCTTTTCTTAGCCAACTTTAGCTGCAAATCAAAGCCCTAATTGTTTGTGATTTTAGTCGACTTCGTTGTTTTGTTACCTTGTTTCCACTCATGCTAAAAGCCGATTCTGAAGCTACTGTTGAAATAGGAATGGCCAACACATCCCTCGCAATCCGCTGCATGATACGAAACTTGGCATCGTTGCACTTCCACCACATTAATATATCAAACCCTTCTTCCTGTGGTAACAATTTCTCTAACAAATAATAATCCAACTAAGTCGTTTCAAACATGCCATCCTCAGAGATCATATTCTCAATATCTAATTGCCATGAGGCCTTGTTTGAAGAAGATTTCCCCTCACTTGAAACAGTTGTGCCACTTTGTTCTTTCCTTTTATTCTGATCATGTTTCTTTTTGTACTCCTTAAATATATCAATACATAGAGTCCATATCCTCATAACCTCATCTTTTGAGTCCACACTATAAATCTTCAGGAAGAAATAATTTATCAACTTTAACTTATATCTAGGATCTAGAACAATAGCCACACTTATCACATCGTGTATGACTCCCCAATATGTATCGAACTTAAGCAACATAGTTGATGTCGTGTTCCTAATAACGTCATTTTGATCGTCTTCCCAACTCTTAATAGATAATTTTTTGTCACATATCAAAGGGAAGAACATGTTGGAAGTGGGATATTTGGTCCCGAAGAATGTCTCTGTCACACGATAAAATAAACCTAACTTATCACATACATTAGTCGCCATTCTCCAGTCCTCTTCACTAGGTAAAGAAACATAATGTTTCTCTTTCTTGCTTAAACGAGTAAAGACATCTTTATATTCGAAAGCAACATTCAACATTGTATAAATAGAATTCCACCTAGTCTAACAATCAAGCACTAATTCTTTTTCACAATCTACACCTAGTTGTCGTGCAACGAGTCWAAAGTCTTGGGCTCTTTTAGGAGAACATGTCCAAAATGAGACACTATCCCTAACATTCTTGATTGCTTTCTCAATCATAGAAAACCCATCTTGCACAATGAGATTAATGATATGTGCACAACATCTCATGTGAAACAACTTACCCTTCAAAATTAAGGAGGAAGGAGAAAGAGTACCTAAGAGCCTGTCAACCAAAGCATCATTTGTTGAACAATTGTTAAGGGTCAATGTTGATAACTTGTTGTCAATGTTCCAATCCATAAAGCACTCGATCATAACTTCGGACAATGCATCAGCAGTGTGTGGAGATGGCACATGTAAAAAGCTGCATCAAAGATTCAAAGAATATATTAAAATGAGAATATTAACATTGAATTATAAAAATAGCACAAAATACTAAAAAAATAAATAACTTGATAATCCGATTTTGTAACATCCAATTGGCACCTATGTAGTGTGTTGCTAGTGCCATGTACCTTTGTTTTGGTTACCGGCTGTCCACATATCCAAACTAAGAGCAATCCTACTTTCGTTTTCTTCCAAACATCGCAATACACCACCTCTTTTTGTTTCGTATATCTTCATGATGTCAGACTTGATTGTAGCTCTACAAGGCACCTTAAATAAAGGTTGAAGACCATTTGAATACTTACGAAAGCCATGATGCTCAACAATAGAAAGTGGATAATCATGAAGAATGATCATTTTAGCTACATCATTTCATGAGCTTTCAGCACTAAAGTTATAATTACTCAATAAATATGTTTTTCCATCCTTAGCAGTTTGCTCTTGAACTATAATATGTTGTGTCATGTCTTTTGTAACTCTCTTCGGACATATCTTGAAGTGATCTTTCAAATGTGTTGTCCCATCATTAGGTCTACCGGTCATCTACTTATTGCAATACTTACATTTTGCAAATCGGCAAAGACCATCAATATATATTGCTTCAAAATGGTTCTAGACAACAAATTTCAATCTTTTGTTTGCTGGTTCACTTACTTCAGTCTCGGGGGTAATATTTGAACCCAAAGGCATGCTTACAGAATCATTTGTGGCATTACAAGTCGTATTATCCTTATCGTTTCCTTCCGTAGCATTATGTCCAATATATTTTATGTTCTTGTTTTGTGAATTTTCCATCTTAGAAAAATAATATGAAATTATAACATATTGTTGATGAATAATTACCTTTCAACACTAACATTAATTAACTAACAAACAAGTAAGACCATTTTCAAGATAAACTCAAATCACCAACCAACAAGCATACCCAACTCCAAAAATTCCCTTATAATATTAATCTATTCATTCCATAAAAAAGTGATGAAGTTTGACTATTTAAAGTTAATCCTCTAGTGTTTCAAAATATTTCCAATAACATATGCTATCAATGTCATACAGATGGCAAGATGTTGTAGATGTTGTCATACTCATACAGACATACAGTGATGAGTAGAGTCATACAGTTACACAATCACAGATGCCATCATAATAGATTTAATTTAGAAGCATTGAATAACAAAAAAAATCTTAAAACATTTTTCAAGATGAACTCAATTATACAGATAATGTTAAATAGTGCTAGGACCTGTAAATTCAGCTTTGGTATTTGAACTCTTACTCTGAATGATCTTTGGGACGATTATAGTGCAGCGGAAACAATGATAACAACAAAACAGAGTAATTAACCAAGAACACACAKATTAATATGAAGAAGATGAACACAATAGAATGGCTTCAAAGGTTTTTCAATTGATTGAAAATATAGCCGATTACAATACGGAAGCACACTGAATTACAAAGGCCTAAGCTGCTATTTATATTAGTTCTTAACGACCTTTCTGACAAGACCTTGACGTGTGAAATCATCTAAGCCGTCCAAATAAATTCGGTTAAAGACCTAGTCACGTGAGAAGCACATGCAGCTAACAACCTTTGAAAAACTGCAGAACAGGATCTTCACAGAAGACGAAACCGCAGATCCTCTGTGAGCCATCTCAAAGGCTCTGCTGAAATTGACTTGTAGGTTCTTATTGCAAGAGGACCATTTTTCAGAAACTCTGTGAGAGACATCAGAGGTTATGTCATTATTGACTTGCACGATGAAACAGCTTCTGTTGCAGGTCATCTGTTGTCTTCTGTGGAAGATACCCTTCTGTCAACACCTGCAGAAAACTTTTTCATACTTTTATATTAAGTAAATATTAGAGCTAACAATCTCCCCCTAAGTATGAAAAAGTAAAATTGGACAATTGAATGCAAGAACTGACTAATTGAAAGAATTACAAGAAAGAATTACAAGAGAAGATTAAACTCATCCTCTGAAAAGAATTGCAAAATTGTTGCTCAGGCCAATACTATTACAGAAGATTAGTCCACAGCAGAGTCTGGATAGTCGTCTACGGCAAACTGCAGATCTGACTTGATGGTTTTGTAGACCTTGAATATCCACTCTCTGAAGGAGACTTGAACTTTAATCGCTTCCAGAATACCAGACACTTCGTCCGCCCTTAGATGCCCTCTATGCACCTCTGCTGCCACTTGGTTGAACACCCACTTAAGAGTCTCTGTCGCATATTTTTTCACCTCTGTTGGATCAAAGAACCTTAGAATGTCATCCTTGTCCAAGAACAAAAACCTAAAGATGGGATTGTGGACAATGGTGTTGGGATGACATCTAAGTAGCCAACTTGGCCTGTTCTTCGGAGGGGAAATCTTCAATTTTGTTTGGGCCAACCTCATCGTGATATCGAAGTCCTTCTTGCTGTAGTATTTCACTTGAGCGCGCATCACCTCAATCAGCCTTCTGAGGGAAATCGAATAGCTTGACCTCCTCTCCATATATTTGTTAAGAATTTTGTGCAAGAAGATAGGATCAAATACACAAAGGTTCTGGAGGTCAGCATCTGTGAACGTGTATAGGTTGCCGTCATCCCTCTTGACCACATATTGAGCATAAAACACGGTCTTCTTCAGCATAGTCTTTGGAGATATTATTTCAAGGGAAGTTATCACGTGCTCTGAGAAGACCTGCTCGCGTGGCCTTGTGAGTTTTGAGAAGTGAAACTTTGCAGCTGCAGAGGGTATACCTGTAAGCTCTGGATCGTAAGGGGGCTCTGTACCCAAGGCAGAGTAACGCCACCGCAGAATCTCCTCCACAGTGGTTACGGTCTCTGTGCACACTTTCTGCGTAGGAATCTTGCTCATCGAATCAAGTATCTCATAAACCCTCCCCACTGTGGCAGATTCTAGTATTCTGGTTTCTTCTTCTTCTAGAATCGGCCTTTGGGTGGACCCCTCTGCTAGGATAGGTTTGACAGTTCCTAACAGAGCGTCGAACGTACCCATGGACGTTTCCTCCTTCGCCATTTTGGAGGATGAGCCTTCTCCAGCTCTGGGATAGGGGCTCTGCCCTTTCTTGCCTTTGCCTCTGCCAAAGAAGCCTTTAACGCTTGAAAGAGCTCTGGGTCATCGTAATCTTCTTCATTTATCTCCTCTGGCATTTCAGAGCTCGACCCCCTCTGTGGCGACTCCTCTACAGCTTTGCCCTTGCCTTTCCCCTTAGGCTCTGGTGCTTTGTCTTTTGAGAATAGGGCAGTTGCAGAGTCCACTTTCTTTAGTGGTTTGGCAGAGGTTGTCTTCTTAAGCTCTTCAGCTTTCTCTCTGTCTTCTTCTCCCCCTCACGACGATCATGGTCATCACCTCCTTGATCGTCATGGATTTTGGTGGCTTTTTCTTTGCAAGTACCAAGGGGAGCCTTCTTTAATCGCCTTAGGATTCTGGTAGCCGCCTTCTCCATTTTCTCGATTACCAACTCAGCGTTCACAGAGGCGCTGCTTAAGTCGATCTCTGTGGCCCACTTCATTTTAGAGATGTTGCGATAGATTTCACATCTCAAGGTGTCACCCTCTTTGACAAGATTTAAAGTGCAGTCTCTAATTGATTGGTTGGAAGCTCGGGCTTCTTTGAGGAGTTGGTCTGTATATTTCTGCATGATCTCTCCTAGGGCTTCAACCATTGTGTCTAGCTCTCTACGAGTGACTAGATGGTTGATGTTTGCTCTGGAGGATTTGGAGTCAATGTCGTAGGTGATCGCAGAGGAGAACATGTCTTTGATCTCGTCTTTGAAGGCAGAGTAGTCTGTGTAGCCGGCGGAGACGAAATCAGCACCAAACTGGGGGGCTACCTCTGAAAACTCTGTCTTCAGCTTTTGGATAGAGGAAGGGTTGAGAGACAGAGTGCTGAAGGCTTCTGCGAGGTCGTCTTTATGAAGGACAGAGCTCTGAAGGGCTGAAAGAGTCTCCTTGAGTTCTGAAGTTGTAGATGTCAACTCCTTCAGAGCCTCTGTTATTGGTGCTAACGCCTCTGTTGATGGTTGAGAGGTGAACAAGCTTTTCAACTCGTCCAACCTTTGGAATACCGCTCTGGTGAAGGTTTGTAACTCCTCCTTCGTCACATAGGTATCCTGGGAACCTAGATCACCAACACATGGTGACCTAGTAGCCTCGGAGTGTGAGGCACCCTCASCGACTGGTTTTTCGAAGTCAGCTCGGGGACTTCCACCGGATCCTCGAACATCTCCTTTTGGAGAGCTTACCAGTGTTATGTCGATATCTTGCCTAGTATGTTTAGAGCCTATCTCGGCAGAGAGATCGAGTATGGACTTTGGGCGTTCTAGAACCTCAGTCTCTGTGACTCTCGCATATGCCTCTGAAGCATAATTGGGTTGGTCACTCAAGTGTGGAGAGGCAACGGATGCCTCCTTGGGCGATTGGACTCTTATTTTAAAACCAACATCCTTTTGAGAGGATGTTGGAGTATGTTGTG
>NW_020201039.1:57223-59791 GCF_001531365.2 Cynara cardunculus var. scolymus
CAACCTTCTGCGCTTTGGAGTAGCCTCTGCAGGGCYCTCTTGAATTGCAGCCTTTGTGACCACAACCTCTGCGGGTTGGGCCTTCTTCGATTTCTTTTTCTTAGGCTTTTGCAGAGGACTACTTGGACCCTCTTCTTCTGCAGGTCTCTTCTTCTCAGAAGATTCGACACCCTTTTGAGTCTTCTTAGTCTTCTTAGGTGGGGGACTTGCTAGTCTAGGTCTTTCGTCAATCACCTCTCTAGCCTTTGCTGGCTCATCCCTTCTTCCCTCAACCCTCATTTTTTCCACTCTCTCTCCTAAGGGGATTCCTATGCGTGGATGGGTTTCAGGGACCGGCTCTGGCCTCCTGTATCCACGTCTGTATGTTTCCCTATCTCCATGACTAAGGTATTTGAGCATGGCTTTAGATAGAGGTCTGGGGCTTCTTTACCCTAGCTCATGCTCTGTCGGGTGGAACTCCTTCAATGGATACAGTATGGCGTTAGGCTCGGCAGAGGGCAGCTTCTCTGCAATCATTTCCCCAAAGACTAGGCCAAAGAACCTCTATAGAATAAGGTTTGGATGATTGAGGTGCTCTTTGTTCTTCTTCTGCGCCTTCACTTTTGACTTCTCACCCCTCTATGTAGCGCACTTCTTCCTGATCAAACCCACCATGTCTTCGAAGATGAGCTGTGCATAGTCGAGGGGCAGGTTTAAATATATTCCATACACAATGGAAAGCATTGCGTGAGAGGTCTGGTCATGGCTGCCGACCTTCCCTGTTAGATAGCAGTTCACTATCGAGAACAAGGTATTCCAGATGGGGGGAAGGCCTTTTCGTTTGAACTGAGTCCTTTTCACAATTTTAGTCTTGGCAACATAGGAATGAAATTCAAGAAATTGAATTAGTTCATCGTCTGTTGGGGTTGGGGCGAAAGCATCCTAATTGAGAAATTCCACGGAGGGTAGGTGCAGGGCAGTTCGAAGAGTATTCACGTTTAGTACCATGGGCACAAGAGATTTGTTGATTGGGTGAGAAGCATATCCAACGATGCTTAGTCCAGAGTTGTACAAGGTAGTTATATATGAGCTTAAAAGGAATTGGGTGATATATGATTCAGGTGTAGGTTTGGTGGCTGAAAGGGCATAATAAAATGGATGGTTACGAAGAATTTCAAGAAGGGGGAAGGTGAATTCAGGGAAACCTGTTGAAGATGGAACGAAGTAATAATTATCGGGTTTCTTCACCATTACGACTTTCTCGTATCGATTTTGGACAAACGATAGAGCCTGATACTTTAAAGGTTGGGCTTGGGTTACTTCGTTGTTGCTTGAGACATTAACCGATTGAGCGGAGGCTGAAGAAGAAGACATAGTTGCAGGTTTTTTGTGAAGCTTGAAATTTGCAGGTTCGTCGGAGAAGAAAATTATTGTAAAGGTTTACGTTTTGGGGGGAAAGGGGATATTTATAGTGAGGGATTTGAACTGAACCGTTTTATTGGGAGAAAAACGTGATGAGTGGCTAAAGGGTGTGACGAATCAAAACTATGACACGCTGTGTTGGGAAGACGCGCGATTGATGACGTGCTCCCCGATTCTGACACGCGCGTGATTAGCTTTAACCCTTATCCACAGAACTACACACACCATATCAATAAACAAGAACTATAATAGATTTATGTCAGAGACCTAAGGGTAACAGAGCCTCTGTGATATGTGCTGGGTCTTCTAATATGTTACACCTTTATTTACCTAAATGGTTTGAAAATCCTCAGAAAGATGAGTATTTGCTCAGTTCAAACCCACAGAGCCTCTDATAGAAGCGTCAGAGGTTCTGATGAATTGACCTCTGAGAACAAGATACTTCAAAAGTTTTGGCACCTTCTGAGGTTTTGATTTTCATTTCAAAACTCCCCCTATGAGCCAGCTTCCATGGCTCCCCCTCRAACTAAAAACCATTTAAAATCTTAAGAAGAAGTATCGACAGAGGATTCGTTCAAAGAGCCTCTGAGAGCTATTACAGAGGATCTGTGAAAAGACTTCTGTGATTGAAAAAACATTTTTCTTCTTCAAAAGGTTTTATTATTTTTAAGCACATACTCCCCCTTAAAACTTGCAAGTCTCTGCAGATAAACCTGTTAACTATGAAATCAAGAGAAGGTTAATCAAGAAATTAAAACTATAAACAGAATGCAATTTAAAAGAAAAAGATATATACAGAATAATGAAATTAATAAAAGAGAAAACAACTTTATACAAAAAGAATAAATAAATAAGACATTCAACAACTAGAACTCTGGACATGTCATTCCTATTTTCTCAATAAGGAAATTAAACCTTTTCTCATCAAGGGCTTTGGTAAAGAGGTCAGCCAATTGAAATTCAGATTTTACAAAGTATAATTCGACATTACCTTCTTCAACATGATGTTTAAGAAATGGTACCGTATGTCGTTATGCTTTGTTTTTGAATGTTGCACAGGATTGGCTGATATAGCAATAACACTCTTTGAATCACAGAGGATGGGGATCTTGTTGACAGAGTAGCCATAATTACGTAGTTGAGTCTGCATCCACAGAGCTTGTGAGC
>NW_020201039.1:60583-84912 GCF_001531365.2 Cynara cardunculus var. scolymus
GTTGTACCTCTGTGAAAACCCTGGTGGTTGCTTGACATAAACTTCTTCTTTGAGTTTGCCGTTCAAGAAGGCTGACTTCACATCCATTTGGAACTCTTTGAACCCTCTGTGAGCAGCATATGCTAGAAAGATACGAATAGATTCTAGTCTAGCCACAGTGGCAAAGGTTTCTTCATAGTCGATACCCTCTTCCTGGCAATATCCTTTAGCAACTAATCTGGCCTTGTTCCTCACCACCACTCCTTGTTCATCCTTCATATTGCGAAAAACCAACTTGGTGCCAATAGCAAGCTTCGCAGTTGGTAGAGGTACAAGAGTCCATACCTGGTTTTTGTCAAACTGAACGAGCTCATCTTGCATAGCATCAACCCAGAAGGAATCTGCCAGAGCCTCTGCACTGTTTTAGGTTCAATTTTGCTTACAAAACAAGTAAATAAGCAGAAATTTGCAGTTGCTCGCGTCTTAACTCTGGCAGAAGGTTCTCCAATGATTTGAGAATGAGGATGCCTTTTGGTTCATTTTGTAACATGTGGTGGTTGAATAGAGGGCACTGTTTCTTGATCAGTTTGAGATGGAGGTAGAGATGCAGAGTCTTGTTCAGGTTCTTGAGCTTGGTTTGAGGATAAGTCTGGAGGACTTTCAATTATTTGGGTAGCTTCTGGTGGGGAAGCTTCTAGGGAAGGGGTTACAGAGGATGAAATGGGAGGTGCTCGCTTTGTGATAGATGTTGTGGAGGGACTGGCTCTTGATGCTTGATCTTGTCTTTCAACTTCTGTAAAGGATCTTTCTGGTTCCTTGTCATCTTCATACCACTCTGCAAAAAGTTGTTCTAAGTCTGGAGTGATTGTAGCATTAGGTGACTTGTCAGCTTGAATTTTCAACTCTTCAGTAAACTTATCTTTTGTAACCTGAAAAGAATCATCAAATTTCACATTTGTGCTAACAACAACAATCTGAGTCCTAGGGATGTATGCTCTGTATGCAGTAGTGTCCCATGCATAGCCAATAAAGATTGCATCATCTCCCTTGGGCTCAAATTTTCCCACATACTCTCTGTCATTCAGCACAAAGCATTTACATCCAAACACGTGAAACAACTTGATGTTTGGTCTTCTGTTGTAAAGAAGCTGATAGGGTGTCTTCTCAAATCTCTTTACCACCAAGGACTATTCTGCGTGTAGCAAGCTGTAGAGACAGCCTCTGCCCAGAATGAGAGTGGTAGCCCAGAGGCATTTAGCATTGTTCTGGCAGCTTCAACCAGCGTCATGTTCTTCCTCTCCACTACTCCATTCTATTGTAGAGTCCTTGGGGCTGAGAAGTTGTGAGTTATTCCAACAGAGGCCAGGTACTCTTCTATCACAGAATTCTTGAACTCTGTGCCATTATCGTTTCTGAGTACCCTAACCTGAAGAGCATGAAGAACTTGGAGTCTCTTTAAKAKWTTGATTAGTACACAGGGAACTTGAGATTTCTTTCTAATAAACTCTACCCAARTAAATCTTGAAAATTCATCAATGAGTACTAAGATGTACTTCTTTCCTCCAAGACTCTGCATAGAGATAGGACCACATAGGTCCACATGAAGCAATTGCAGAGGCTTATCATAGGAAGGATCAGACATGGATTTATGAGAAGAGCTTTTGAGTTTTCCCATTTCACAAGCTGAGCAAAGATGGTCCTTTTCAAATTTTATATTGGGAAGTCCCTTGACTAAACTTAGCCTAACCAGCTTGTCAAGAGTATGAAAGTTTAGATGACAGAACCTGGTATGCCAGAGCCAATGTTCTTCGTTCTTCATAGAGGACACAAGACTTACTTCCTCTTTGGCTTCTAACGAATCAAAGCGATTAAAGTTCAAGTCTCCTTCAGAGAGTGGATATTCAAGGTCTACAGAACCATCAAGTCAGATCTGCAGTTTGCCGTAGACGACTATCCAACTCTGATGTGGACTAATCTTCTGTAATAGTATTGGCTTGAGCAACAATTTTGTAATTCTTTTCAGAGGATGAGTTCAATCTCCTCTTGTAATTCTTTCTTGTAATTCTTTCAATTAGTCAGTTCTTGCATTCAATTGTCTAATTTTACTTTTCATACTTAGGGGGAGATTGTTAGCTCTAATATTTACTTAATGTAAAAGTATGAAAAAGTTTTCTGCAAGTGTTGACAGAAGGGTATCTTCCACAGAAGACAACAGAGGACCTACAACAGAAGCTGTTTCATCGTGCAAGTCAAGAATGACAGAACCTCTGATGTCTCTCACAGAGGTTCTGGAAAATGGTCCTCTGGCAATAAGAACCTACAAGACAATTTCAGCCGAGACTCTGAGATGGCTCACAGAGGGTCTGCGGTTTCGTCTTCTGTGAAGATCTTGTTCTGCTGTTTTTCAAAGGTTGTTAGCTGCATGTGCTTTTCACGTGACTAGGTCTTTAATCGACTTTATTTGGACGGCTTAGATGATTTCACACGTCAAGGTCTTGTCAGAAAGGTCGTTAGGAACTAGTATAAATAGCAGCTTAGGCCTTTGTAATTCAGTGTGCTTCCATATTGTAATCGTCTATATTTTCAATCAATTGAAAAACCTTTGAAGCCATTCTATTGTGTTTATCTTCTTCATATTAATCTGTGTGTTCTATAAAATGCAGATTAATACCAAAAACAGAATTAATCGAATGAGAATTCAATTCCTGCTTTGATACCAATTGTTAGGACCTGTAAATTCAGCTTTGGTATTTGAACTCTTACTCTAAATGACCTCTAGGACGATTATAGTGCAGTAGAAACAATGATAAGAACAAAACAGAGTAATTAACCAAGAACACACAGATTAATATGAAGAAGCTGAACACAATAGAATGGCTTCAAAGGTTTTTAAATTGATTGAAAATATAGACGATTACAATATGGAAGCACACTGAATTACAAAGGCCTAAACTGATATTTATATTAGTTCCTAACGACCTTTCTGACAAGACCTTGACGTGTGAAATCATCTAAGCCGTCCAAATAAAGTCAATTAAAGACCTAGTCACGTGAGAAGCACATGCAGCTAACAACCTTTGAAAAACAGCAGAATAGGATCTTCACAGAAGACGAAACCGCAGACCCTCTGTGAGCCATCTCAGAGGCTCTGCTGAAATTGACTTGTAGGTTCTTATTGCCAGAGGACCATTTTCCAGAACCTCTGTGAGAGACATCAGAGGTTCTGTCATTCTTGACTTGCACGATGAAACAAGTTCTGTTGCAGGTCCTCTGTTGTCTTCTGTGGAAGATACCCTTCTGTCAGCACTTACAGAAAACTTTTTCATACTTTTACATTAAGTAAATATTAGAGCTAACATATAGAATTATAGGTGTTGTCAATTATAGATGCTGTTATATAGATGGGTTTAATGACTTTAATCTAGTAGCATTTAATAACTCAAAGAACCCACAGTCCCACATTAATTCTGGAATTAGAAAAAGCAATTTAGGAAAGAAAGTTATACAGAGTATAAATTGATTACTCTTTAGGGGAGAGGTTGTTACTGTTTGACGAAAAAGAAAAGAGTCAAAGACTAACCTCGAAGGCTGAAGGCTCGAAGAATCGACCAACGACCGGTGCGGTGGCTGTGGGCTGTGGCTCACTGCTCATTGCTGCAACTCGATGAAGAAGATGACTACGGTTGTTGGTTGTGGGTCGATTACTCCTCGATTGAGTCGTGGGTTGTGACGACGATGAGCCGGCAACAACAGTTGGCAACAACAGTCGACAACAACAGTCTCAACAACAGTCGACGGCGTCGGCGACGAGGGTTATGACCTGTGAGTCGTCTGCGAGCGTGCTGCGTGTATGAAACAATAGTGAAAATTGAAAATCTCAATTTGGTAGTCTGGTAGGTACTGCATGTATGAAACAAAAGGCAAAAGCCCAATGCCCAAGCCCAAGCCGTAGGTAGCCTATGAAAATGAAATAAGTCAATATTAATATCGGGCACGAGGCGGGCCAGGGGATACAATACCCGGCCTCGGCCCTGGTCCCAGCCCTGGTTTGCCTCTACCGAGGATCCCCGGACCCGGTACCCGTTTTAGCGGGGATTCCCCATCCCCGTCCGAGTCGGGTGAACCGGGTTCCCCACCGGGTCGGGCAAATCACCATCCCTAATAACAGGTATGATAATAATAACTGGTATGGATCTTATTGCATATATGATCAACCTGTTAAAGTGCGAAAAAGAAAACATCTAAAAAGAATAGATGGTTTGGCAATTACAACATCCCATAACCTGATACTAGCAAAGAAGGACCCAAGTTCGTCTGGGTACCAAAATACGTTTGATCTAAATTCATTGATAATATCTAAAGATCAAAACATGGATTCATTGATAACATTCTAATACGAACAACTAAACCAACCAAAGACTATTAATCTAGTAACAAGTGATCATGAAATCGAACAGATTTTTAAATTTAAAAAGCAACATTTAAATTAGGCTACCATCTGATCCTTACAAACGAGTTAAGGGAATTGTGCAGGCTGTTAGAAAGTATAATGATGCTCATATGTTAGCAAAGGCAAGTTAGGTTACATTAGAGAAGCAAAACAGATACAAAAGTAGTAAATCACAGTGGAGAAGCAAAACGGGTAATGTTTTATGTGTTTGAACTTCAAATCAGTAAATCACTCTTTTCTACAGATGGGTTTCAAACTTTAAACATGAAATCTATTAGTTCTCGATTCTGTGGAGACTAATATTGAAAAAGGAAAAGTCCAAGCCAATTCTTGTCACAACCGCACCAGCTCCTCATTTATCTCTTAACAGATAAGTGTTTCAATAACACCTAGGGCATACAGCTCACAATCTATCAGTTTCTCATTCAGAGAAAGTTGATATTGAAAAAGAAGGATATATGTCCCCCCTTCAAGTCTTTTTGATCACATATTGAGTCAGATAAATTTGTGTTGTCCACACGGTTTATCTTTTTGAGCCTAAACAGAAGCATATGTTGCTTTATCTTTCTACACTACACAAATTTTGCAAATTATATGTTATTTTGCCGTAACATTCATAGATGTACTTTAATAAGATATCAATGATTGAATGGAAGACCTGGTGAGATGAACCTCATAAAGTCTCATATATGAAGTACATCTGTTGTACTGAGTATATTTGTTATATTCACTGGCCAATCTTCTTATAAGATTGAAAACGATTTCATAAGTTGAAATTGGTTGTAATTTTCCCATCCTCTAAATCTGAAAAGATTATACAAGTGTATTAGAAAAGATTTGCTTACAATTTTATGAATTGACGGCTCTTGTTGAAGATTTCATTCATTCTAATGTATGATGTTAATGATTCTCATTTCATCATAAGGGGGAGGGTATGAAATAATGAACGAAATGATCAATTTTGGATGATATAAGGGGAGTATGTTATAAAAATCAAAGGGGAGTATGAGATTAAGATTGAGAACTGGCAAAAGACTCAAAGGAGTGTGTGACTGAAGATTATTACTGAAGATTATTTTACAAAAGTTTATTGATAGAGATTCCTCAACAAAGAGAATGTTTCATTTTGGAGAAGAATGTTTGTGAACTTTTATTTGTAGAAATTCATTTATGGAGATAATGTTAGTAATTTGTTTTGTCACACCCCGTTAAAGCGGAAACACGAGATGTAACAGGTAAGCGAGTCACCACAGCAGATATTAAATAACACCATTCAAGTTTTACAAAAATTCGAATTTAACATCCATAACCAAGTTGGAATAGAATACTTCTTTACAAAAGATACAAAATGAACTTATTCGGTGTCGCCACATATATGCTCCAAAAAAAACTTCATTTCTTAAATCCTGAAAAGCATGAAACATAAAACAACGTCAACTACAAAGAGTTGGTGAGTTCACGGGTTTTCATATGCATAAAAAGATTACAATGCATAAATCATTACTTGCAAACCTATACATAGCTTTTGCACATAATAAATGTAAATCTACAACGATGTTTAAAACTTGAGATGCTACTGAGCCTTTTCTGACCAATGTGTCCCATTATTTTACGAACGACCATAAGTAGCCCGTACACTCACCTAGGTCCCACAGTTCATAGTAGTACTAATTCAGCGGTGGTCCAAATTCCACATGATTAGACTAATAAAAACATAGGTAATGTACACCCCTTTCTGGGTGGGACTGTCAACACAATAGCGACTATCCACAATTACCACGGCCCAGGGACATGCCCGAGTTAACAAGTAGCGTTTACGGACGGGGACTTTATTTGGAAACATACTCTCAAGTACATCAATTTAGTATTTATATCATAGTGCAAAACCGTCAATATTTCATGACATAAATAAATCTTGACTAAACAGTTCTTTAGTCCAACAGTTTTATAAATAACTAGTATAGTTTGCATAACTTCATGCTTTTCCCCAGTTTATATAAACAAAAAGAATTAAAAGTGGGGCCGTGAATACTCACAAAATCCTTTGCACATAAAGTTATCATTTGGACAGAATGTAAATTCTGTTTCTAAAATTTTTTGGTCTCACAAATCACTGTAAAAAAGAACCTTCCAAAAGTCATTTTGTGTCCAAATTTTTATATCATCAATAATAATGAGTTAAACAGATTTTTCCCAAATATCAAGAATTTTGGTTGGGTTTAAGGCATTCATCATTACCCTACCACTTTGAGTGACACAGTCCCCAAGACAGATTGCACACTCTTCGAGTGATGGCCATTTGGGGGGTCTAAACTCATCATTGTTCAGTGACTTTAACTTTATTTTAAAGCTAACACATAAGGCTAACTTCCAGAAAAAGAATCAGCCATTTTCATTGAGTTTTGAAGGAGATATGACCGTTTTAAAATGCATGCAAGATTCTGCCAGCAAAGCTCTTTTTGTACCATAATCTTGTATCAAGAACTTGAAGGCTCAAAACGCAATTATTTTTTTAGTGAGACCAGTTGCATTAGAAAGATAATTCATTAAAATAAGTTCTAGAAGAAAAATAAACCATTTTGGAGGGATATCCAGATAGATATGGTCGACCAAAGTAGGTTTTACCTACTGTCACGTGTGCTGTTTCACACTTATCTTGTTTTTAACACTTGAAGGTTCAAAACTTACTCTTTTTATGGTCAAAACCCACATGCAAGCACTTTTACCAACTTTTCTTCAGTTCTAATGTTTTTAGGTCATAGATTACCATCATTTTGAAGACATTTTCATGTCATTGATGTATAATCTCCCATCTTAGATTCCCCAGAAACTTTGTTTATAAAAAGGAGAAAGAAGAAAAGTGTAGAAGATGAGAAATCATATTCAAAAATAGGGATTATGAAACTAGTCCCATACCTTTTGCTTGCAACTGCTTGAAGTTTGAACGCTTTTCAAGATGATGGAAATTGAAAGGTTTTGGAGAGTGATTCTGGTTGAAGTGGTAGAGGAAATGAAGATTTCAAAAGAAATGGGGTGTTTATATGAGTTTTAAATGTAAATAAAGGGTCGGCCTCTTAAGGCCCATGTCCATAAAAACTTTATTTTTCAAAAATAAAGCCCACTTAAATTATAAGTACAATACAATTTGTCAAATATTGATAAAAACAACATTATTAAATCAAAATTTCACATTTTTGGTAAAATTATTTGGACATTCAAATGAGACTTGTATATTTTAATTTGAACTTTATAATATCAACTTTATTATRTTTGGAGCATTTTTAATATATTTGGCATTACATAAGTTAACTTTATCAGGTACCCGTCGAAACAAGGTTTTCTGAACTATAATTTTGGGAGCTAAGCCAGATGAATTATAATCAACATGACTAGATCCAAATAAAATATAATTCTAAATATAGAAACCCTATAAAGGTGCTAACCTGACGCTCCAAAAATGACGGAGGTCACAGTCTTCCCATGCCAGAAAAATTTCGTCCTTAAATCTTATTCGTCAATTCCTAGATTATGACTCGTTTGGGAACAAGTGGGGATACTGGCTTTTCATAAAATCCTCTCTTTCCCATGTGTACTCCGGTCCATGCCTCGACGTCCAATGAACTTTTACAATTGGGATTTTGCTACGTCTCAACTGCTTGACTTCTCTATTCATGATTTCTATTGGTTTTTCAACGAAGCGCAGATGATCATTAATTTGTACATCTCCCAATGGTACGACCAGTGTTTCATCGGTTAAGCACTTTTTGAGATTTCATACATGAAATGTATCATGAATAGCATTCAGCTGTTGTGGCAGTTTTAACTTATATGCCACTGGTCCAATTCTCTCCGATACTTCAAATGGACCAATATATCGGGGACCCAATTTACCTCTTTTCCCAAAACACATTAATCCTTTCCAGGGTGAGACTTTTAAGAGTACTTTATCTCCTTTTTGAAACTCTAATGGTTTCCTACGGTTGTCAACATAACTTTTCAGGTGATCTCTTGCAGCCTTGAGTCGATCTAAGATAGTTACAATCTTGTCAGTAGTCTCCTAGATAACAACAGGTCTAGTTAATTGCCGATCGCCAATTTCTATCCAACCGAGTGGAGATCTGCACTTGCGTCCATATAATGGTTCATAAGACGCACACTGAATACTGGCATGATAGTTGTTATTGTATGCAAATTCGACTAACGGAAGATACATATCCCAGCTTCCACCAAAAGCTATTGCGCATGCGCGTAACATGTCTTCCAGAGTTTGGATTGTTCTTTCCGTCTGTCCATCCGTTTGAGGGTGGTATGCAGTACTTAGATCTAGACGTGTACCCAACCCTCCTTGAAATGATTGCCAAAATCTTGACGTAAATCGACTATCCCTATCCGAGATAATGGATATAGGTACTCCATGTCGGGTAATGATTTCATTTATGTAAATTTGAGCTAGCTTCTCCATCTTATAATCTTCTCGGATCGGTAGAAAATGAGCAGATTTCGTCAGTCGATCTATAATCACCCAGATTGTATCACCCCTTTCCCAGTTTTGGCAACTTTGTGATGAAATCCACTGATATTTGTTCCCACTTCCATTGGGGAATCTCGGGTTGTTGAAGTAGACTAGATGGTTTTTGGTGTTCAGCCTTAACCATTGCACAAGTTAAACACTTGCTTACATACAGTGCAATGTCTTTCTTCATTTCAGGCCACCAATAGTGTTCTTTAAGATCCTTATACATCTTATCCGCTCCCGGGTGGACTGAGTATTTTCATCGATGGGTTTCATCCAAAATTATGGATTTAAGATTGCCAATCTTAGGTATCCAAACCTTGTCTCCCAAATAATACACTCCATTTGATTTCAGCTGAAACTTAGTCTCTATGTGGTGTAGGGTCTCATTCTTCAAATTCTCCTTCTTTAATGCTTCCTTTTGATCCTTGAGAATTTGTGCCTTCAGACTTGTGTTTACCATTGCTCCCAAAGCCCTCACCCTTGTTGGTTTCACTCTTTCCTTTCTACTTAGAGCATCGGCTACCACATTTGCTTTGCCGGGATGGTACTTAATTTCACAGTCGTAATCACTAAGTAGTTCAACTCATCTTCTTTGTCTCATATTTAACATTTTCTGATTGAAAATGTGTTGAAGGCTTTTGTGATCAGTGAACACAGTGCACTTGGTACCATAAAGGTATTGTCTGCAAATCTTAATTGCAAATACTACGGCTCCCAATTCTAGGTCATGTGTAGTATAGTTCTTCTCGTGCACTTTGAGTTGCCTTGACGCATATGCAATGACCTTATCTTTTTGCATTAGTACGCATCCTAAGCCTTGATGTGATGCGTCACAATATACCACAAAGTTTTTCGAACCTTCTAGTAATGATAAAATAGGTGCATTACATATTCTTTGCTTAAGGGTCTCGAATGCTTCTTTTTGTTTCTCTCCCCAAACAAACTTCTTGTCTTTCTGAGTTAAAGCTGTGAGTGGTTGCGCAATTTTTGAAAAATTCGCAATGAATCGCCGATAATAGCCTGTTAAACCAAGAAATTGTCGAATCTCTATCGGGGTTCTCGGGGTTTCCCATTTTTTAATGGCCTCAATCTTTGCAGGATCTACMTGAATCCYTTTTTCATTAACCACGTGACTAAGAAATTGTACTTCACGAATCCAGAATTCTCATTTGGAGAATTTTGCGTACAATTTCTGATTCCTAAGTAGTTCTAATATCATCCTCAAGTGTTGCTCATGATCCTTCTTACTTCGTGAATATGGTCTGCAAACCCAATTCATCAGATCCATAAAAACCACCGCTGCATTGGTTAGCCCGAATGGCTTAACCAAAAACTCATAATGACCGTATCGGGTTCTAAATGCCGTTTTGGGGGTGTCTTCTTCTCGAATTCTTACTTGATGATATTCGTATCGTAGATCGATCTTTGAAAAGTATACAACACCTTGAAGTTGATCGAACAAATTATCAATTCTAGGAAGAGGGTATATGTTCTTGATGGTCAACTTATTAATTTCCCTATAGTCAATGCACATTCACATTGACCCATCTTTCTTTTTGATGAATAGAACCGGTGCACCCCATCGTGAGAAAGTAGGTCTTATGAATCCTTTATCCAATAAAATTTGGAGACAATTCTTGCATTTCTGATGGAGCCAATCAGTATGGTGCTTTTGCCACTGGGGCAACTCCAGGGATTAAGTCGATACCGAATTCGACTTGTCTTGGCGGGGGTAGTCCTGGTAAATCCTTGGGAAATATATCAGGAAACTCCCGAACTACAGGGAAATCATCAATACATTTCTCTTTGACCTTCTTATCAATAACATGTGCCAAAATTTCAACATAATTCTTCTTCAAGTACTTTTGCATCTTCATGCATGATACTATCTTAATTTTCCGATCTGACTCGTCTCCTTGGATTATAATTGTTTCACCTCCTACTTGAGGAATTCAGATAATCTTTTCCGAACAAACTATTTCAGCTCGATTTTTGGATAGCCAATCCATGCCTATGACTATATCAAAACTTCGTAACTCAATCGGAATAAGGTCTATGCTAAATCYTTGTTGGCTAAACTTAGTGTGCAGGCCATGATTATGTCTCTAGCCTTATTTTCTTGGCCATTGGCAAATTCTATTATATAAACTTCTTTCAACCTTTGCGGCTTTAAGTTAATCTTAGGCTTAAAATCTAATGATACAAAACTTCTATCTGCCCCTGAATCAAATAATACCGATGCAAATTCATTATTCAAGAGAAATGTACCTGTAACCACATTGGGATCATGCCTAGCTTCCTTTGCTACAATCTCAAATGCTCGGCCCCGTGCTTGACTTTCTGGTTTCCTTGATTAGCTGGTCAGCCTTGGTTAGCATTTGTTCCTTGTTTTATCTTTTGGCAAACATTTCTTATATGGTCTGGACTCCCACAATCAAAACACAATCGCTTTCGGCAATCCTTTGCGGAATGACCCCCTCTGTGGCATCTTTGACAAATGATGCAATTCCCCTAGTGCAGATATTTGCATTTATTGCACTTAGGCTTGCTTCCTTGGTTTACCACCTGGGTCTGTACCCCAAAATTTCCTACTACTTTTCTATTCTTGTCAAATCTTCCCCCAGATCTTTGGTTCCCATGCTCCTCCATCTTTCTCTTTCCTTTGGCGAATTCTCCAGACCGAACAATATTATTTGTGAGCTTGGTGGCAATGTCTATTGCCTCCTGAAGAGTCTTTGGGTTTGCCGAGGTGATATTTCCTCAAATTTCTGGAGACAATCCCCAAATATATCTCTTGATTCGAATTTCCTCGGGTGTCACCAGATGTGGCACTAAATTTGCTAACTCATGGAATCGAGCAGTATATGCAGCTATGTTTTCCCCTCTCATCTCATGGTTCCATAACTCCCTTTCCAACTTTTGGAGTTCACTTCTTGGGCAATATTCGTCCTTAAGTAGTTTCTTGAACTCCCCCCATGAAAGTTGGTTGGCCGATTCCTGACCCCTAGTTTGAACTAATGTGTTCCACCATGTCAGTGCTCGGCCTTGCAGTAAACATGAAGCATATTCTACTTTGTTTGCTTCTGTGCATTTATTGATATGGAGGACATATTCCATACTCTCAATCCAGGTTAATAATCCTACGGCTCCCTCGGTTCCATAGAATTCTTTTGGGTTGCAGGATCTGAAGGATTTATAGGTGCATTCCCGGGGTGTTCTAGGCTCAGAATTGGTTGGTTGGTTAGCGTTCAGACCTGCCGCTACCTGGCTGACAATATTGGGGAGTGCGGCCAATAGTTGTTCTGATACGAGTCGTGCAACTTCAGGGTTTTCTCTTCTTGGCGGCATTTTTTAGGGCCTAAGTCAAAAGGGAATCTCGTCATTTTTATGGCAATAACATTGATAATAACTTCTAGTCATCTAATGATGCAGAGGATATTCATCTTGTGGATAACATTAAAGCATTTACATAATCGAACAAAATAATTTTTATATTCAACCATGGCTTGATGTAGATAAGCATTTCTCAAAAGACGTCATAAATTCATAGTTGTTTACAGCCCACCAAAACACGATCTTAGGTTTCGATGCAAAAGAGTAAATATTCTATCACTAGTCGACATTTCTAGAGTAACATCCAACCGATCAGCATTCCTAGAATCATCATCATCATCCCACTCACCACCAGGCACTTGTACAATCTCCTAATCTCCCGTCTCGCAGCAATGACGGCATCCGAGGTTCTCATCATATGCTGGTGGTGAATTTCCATCACATCGGATAGGTTGTTCAAAATGTGGTGGTGATATCCCAGCCGGGTCTGGTGAGTTTGAGTATCTAATGCGATTCTCCGCACCCACTCTCGTTCAGCCAGATTCATGCCCTGAGTGTAAGATGCAGGTACTCCCCTCTAACTCTAGTGGCATTCTCAAAAGTCATCCGCCGAGGTAGTGGAACACTTTTCCTAGACGTGACTCTAATCCTTGGACCATGAAAGGTTTCAGGTGGAATATCGGGCACTGGCTCCGATGGGGGCAATATGGATGTAGGTGGTGAAGCAGGTGTCTCGCTAGTTGTTGTGTCCTCATGCTCATAAGGGTCTACCTCTTCATTGATGGATGAGTTCATTATAGATCGGCGAACCACATAACCGAATTCGTCTGCCGAATATTCACTAGGAGCAGATGATGCCATAGTGATCTACGATATTAACAATCTTAATTACGAAATGTACCATCTATAAATGCTTAGTGTTATAACATAAACTCCTAAGCAAGGCTAAGGGTGGCAATCAAGCTAGAGCCTCTGGATAGCCAAAGTCTCTGGTTGCATTACCAGAGCCTCTGGTTGCATTACCAGAGCCTCTGGTTGCATTACCAGACTTAGAAAATTTTTGGGTTCTTGTTCATTGGTCCTCTGGTTCAACTTACATACTCAGAAAAATAATAGATTTTTTCGTCAATCGGTCCTTTGGTTCCACATACATACTTAACAAACCAATGGAATTCTTATTCATCGACCGCTAGTTCAACATCCATACTTAGAAAAATAATTGATGACCCGTCCATCGCACCTCTGGTTCCTCATTCTTTGTAACCCAATGGATCTCTGGTCCATCGACCTCTGGTTTCTCATTCACACTTAGCGATATAAGGAATTTCTAATCCATCACCTCTGGTCTTTCTAACCAGTGCTTCTGGTTCAACATGAACACTTAACAATATAAAGAATTTCTATTCCATCGCCTCTGGTCCTTCTAACCAGCGCTTCTGGTTCAACATGAACACTTAACAATATAAAGAATTTCTATTCCATCGCCTCTGGTCCTTCTAACCAGCGCTTTTGGTTCAACATGAACACTTAGCAATATAAAAAATTCCTAATTCATCGCCTCTGGTCCTTCTAACCAGTGCTTTTGGTTNGAATTTCTATTCCATCGCCTCTGGTCCTTCTAACCAGCGCTTCTGGTTCAACATGAACACTTAACAATATAAGGAATTTCTATTCCATCGCCTCTGGTTGTTCTAGGGCAATGGACATTCATAAATTATGCAACACACACATAATCATGCTTTTCACAACAATTTCACTTTTGGAGCATATTTTTAATACAACCGAATAAATTTTCTATTATATGTAAATTAAACATAAGTGATCAGGCTTTGTTTAATTGACATATAATAATGTGACCCGCTTCGTATATATATATATATATATATATATATATATATATGTACGTTTTCAATCACTTAAAAACCATTTTGCAAATATTTATAGTTTGTGGGTTTTAAGGAAAAACCGGTGTTCTCTATAACTAATGCTCTGATACCAAATCTATCACACCTCGTTAAAGCGGAAACACGAGATGTAACAGGTAAGCGAGTCACAGCAGCAGATATTAAATAACACCATTCAAGTTTTACAAAAATTCGAATTTTACATCCATAACCAAGTTGGAATATAATACTTCTTTACAAAAGATACGAAATGAACTTAATCGGTGTCGCCACATATATGCTCCAAAAAAAACTTCATTTCTTACTTAAATCCTGAAAAGCATGAAACATAAAACAATGTCAACTACAACGAGTTGGTGACTTCACGAGTTTTCATATGCACAAAAACATTACAATGCATAAATCATTACTTTCAAACCTATACATAACTTTTGCACATAATAAATGTAAATCTACAACGATGTTTAAAACTTGAGACGCTACTGAGCCTTTCCTGACCAATGTGCCCCATTATTTTACGAACGACCATAAACAGCCCGTACACTCACTTAGGTCCCACAGTTCGTAGTAGTACTAATTCAGCGGTGGTCCAAATTTCACATGATTAGACTAATAAAAACATAGGTAATGTGCACCTCTTTCTGGGTGGGACTGTCAACACACTAGCGGCTATCCACAATTACCACGACCCGGGGACATGCCCGAGTTAACAAGTAGCGTTTACGGACGGGGACTTTATTTGGAAACATACTCTCAAGTACATCAATTTAGCATTTATATCATARTGCAAAACCGTCAATATTTCATGACATAAACAAATTTTGACGAAACAGTTCTTTAGTCCAACAGTTTTATAAATAACTAGTATAGTTTGCATAACTTCATGCTTTTCCCCTACTTTATGTAAACAAAAAGCATTAAAAGTGGGACCGTGAATACTCACAAGTTAGCTTATGAATATCCAAGAACTTGATGATATTTGAAGCGCTAAACGTCCGCCCTAGCCTTCCTAAACAGTCGAAATCCAATAAATAGATCACCTAACGGGTCTCGATAAAGATAAAGTCAAATTATATCTTATGTAATGCCAACGAGTTTTTATGACTTAAAGTTGATACTTATATTAATTGCATTAAACATAATCCGGAAATATATATTTTAAAATCAAAATCCTTTGCACATAACGTTATCATTTGGACAGAATGTAAATTCTGTTTCTAGAATTTTTGGTCTCACAAATCACTGTAAAAAAAAACCTTCCAAAAGTCATTTTGTGTCGAAATTTTTATATAATCAATAATAATGAGTTAAACAGATTTTTCCCCCAAATATCAATAATTTTGGTTGGGTTTACGGCATTCATCGTGACCCTACCACTTTGAGTGACACAGTCCCCAAGACAGACTGCACACTCTTCGAGTGACAGCCATTTGGGGGGTCTAAACTCATCATTTTTTTAGTGATTTTAACTTTATTTTAAAGCTAACACATAAGGATAACTTCCAGAAAAAGATTTACCCATTTTCATTGAGTTTTGAAGGAGATATGAACGTTTTAAAATGCATGCAAGATTCTGCCAGCAAAGCTATTTTTGCACCATAATCTTGTATCAAGAACTTGAAGGCTCAAAACGCAATATTTTTTTGGTGAGACCAGTTGATTTAAAAAGATAATTCATTAAAATAAGTTCTAGAAGAAAAATAAACCATTTTGGAGGAATATCCAGAGAGATATGGTCGACCAAAGTAGGTTTTACCTACTGTCCAGTGTGTTGTTGCACACTTATCTTGTTTTAAACACTTCAAGGTTCAAAACTTACTCTTTTTATGGTCAAAACCCACATGCAAGCACCTTTACCAACTTTTCTTGAGTTCTAATGTTTGTAGATCATAGATTACCATCATTTTGAAGACATTTTCATGTCATTGATGTATAATCTCCCATCTTAGCATCTCCAGAAAGTTTGTTTATAAAAGGGAGAAAGAAGAAAAGTGTAGAAGATGAGAAATCATATCGAAAAATAGGGATTATGAAACTAGTCCCTTACCTTTTGCTTGCAACTGCTTGAAATTTGAACGCTCCTCAAGATGATGGAATTTGAAAGGTTTTGGAGAGTGATTTCAGTTGAAGTGGTAGAGGAAATGAAGATTTTAAAAGAAATGGGGTTTTTATATGAGTTTTAAATGTAAATAAAGGGTTGGCCTCTTAAGACCCAAGTCCATAAAAACTTTATTTTTCAAAAATAAAGCCCACTTAAATTATAACTACAATACAATTTGTCAAATATAGATAATAATAACATTATTAAATCAAAATTCCACATTTTTGGTAAATTTATTTGGACATTCAAAGGAGAATTTTATATTTTAATTTGGACTTTATAATATCAACTTTATTATATTTGGAGCTTTTTTAATATATTTGACATTACATAAGTTAACTTTATCAGTTACCCGTCGAAACAGAGTTTTTTGAACTATAATTTTGGGAACTAAGCCAGATGAATTCTAATCAACATGACTAGATCCTAATAAAATATAATTCTAAATATAGAAACCCTATAAAAGTGCTAACCTGACGCTCCAAAAATGACGGATGTCACATGTTTTCTGAAGAAGATTCTTTGAAGATCATATCTTGAAGATCGTTTCTGAAGATTGTTGCTGATATTGTTCTTTATCATAAAAAGAGAAGATCGTTTTTGTTCTACATCCGAGGGGGAGAATGTTGGAAGATTTTCTCAACAAAAGATCATCTGAAAATCTAAAAGTGAGGATTGTTTTTGAAGTTTTTAAGAAGTCATAAAGAGATGTAGAACCTAGATACTCTTAATTGACAGAAACACAATTTGTGTAAGATAAGAATTAAGAACATGCAATGTATTTCAAACGATTAATCAGAATATTCAAAGATGAATGTAAAACAGTTAATGAACTTGAATATGACGAATGCTTTTATTGATAAAAGATGCACAATGAAAGCACAACTGTAATCTCACAGAAAAATGCGTATAGTATAAGTCGGTTCCTTTAGGTACATGAACCTAGTGAGGAGCCCTCCTTATATATGCATAGGTCTAACAAACTATGCTATAAACTAGGCGTGAAACTCTGAGCTGATTGGTCTGCATCCTTATCTTTGACTTCCCTTCAATCTCGGAGTAGACTTGGTCAAGCCACTTCAAATATGTTAGACGCTTGCGATAATGTTTGGGCCAACACGCGCGCATTCCATGGAGATGGTAGCCAGAAACTCTGCATGAACATACATAAGCTCTACATATCCAAAAGCTCTGTATGTACTATGTAGAGGCTCTGGGTCTTGGAGTAGTTGCTTTAAGTCAAGCGCTTATGCTTTTTAGCGCACAAGGTTTGAGCGTTCACGGAGATAGAGCGCTGGCTCTGTATGAATGGAACCTTCACTCTGAGTAAGAGCTCGGGTTCTTGATCTTCTGCATAAGAGCTCTTAACCAGACAACTTTTATAGACTAAGTCCTATTGACTAGAGTAAGAGACTTCTTACTTACACTTTCACAAGTTGGGGTCTAACAATCTTACCCTAAGTTTAAATAAGGCAGACTCTTACTTGAATTACAAAACAAAGTCTCTAAATGAAGCAAGAGGTTAAAAGGAACCTCTGAATTACATTTACTATCAAAAGAAGTACAATAAGATTTGAAATGGAAATTACATTGAATTGAAGACAAAAAAGTACTTACAAAAGATTGAAGGTCTAAACATTTTGAAGTCTAATGAACTTCCTAAGAAGTTCACGAAACTCAAGCATATTTCGTATCAACCTTAGGATAATTTTGGCTTGCTTCTTTGCTCCTGGGGAGTTGTCTCTGCTCCTGACTAGATTGTGTTAAACCCCATAATTCATAAAGTGAAAAAGTAATGAAAAACAATAAGTGATGAAGAACCAGAAGACCTACGAAGACATCAAGGCAGAATTGACTAAGTCTGGAGCACAACCAGAGGACCGATGGACGACCAAGGATGCGATGGAAAGAGCATCCTCATCGATCATCTGGTCAACTACACTTAGAGAATTATCCAGCAATTCATCTAGAAGCATGCAATGAAGACTTAAATCTAAGGATGATCCATCATACCATGAATGACAGCTGGAGATGACAAGTCAACATCTAGATTTCGAGTTTATCTTAATTACTAAAGTTTATCCATAGTTTAGATAAACGTTATATGTTAATAGAAGATTAGCTAAAAACTCTCATTAGATAGTTATCTTCTTATTAGTATAAATAGGTGATTAGGCCTATTGTAAAAAGAGTCGCTTTTACGTGTTTCTTATTAATAAAGTGAAATCTTTGACGGTCAAGATTGTTCTTAATTGTTCATAATTTCTTCTTGAGTGTTCATCAAATCACTATAATTTGGTTATTATTAACTAGATTATTAGTGTTATTGAGAGATCTGGGATCAACAATTGGTATTAGAGTCGATCGATTGATTTTCCAATCAAAACGATCAAACAAAAATCTCTCAATTTTTGACCTTCTCTCTCGTCAAAACTCAAATCCTTTTCTTCAAAATTCTCAATGGCCAACTGGAATTCCGCTTATAGTGTTGGCTCCCTCACTAAGCCTCCAACTCTTCAACGAGAAGAATACCCACAATGGACGATCAGAATGGTGAATTTCTTGGAAGGAATGGACAGGAACCTCTTGCGATCTGTAATGGAGGGCCCTTACATTCCACAAACTCTTGTCCCAAGAGTTSCAGGAACWAACACCACGGCTGMAATTYMTGCCTACTATATGCCCAAGGATGAGAAGAATTGGGATGAAGACGACATGGAAAGGGTAGAAACAGACAAGAAGGCCAAACGATTGATAATCATGGCCATACCCAATGAAATCTTCCAATCCCTCGACGCATGTTGCACAGCCAAGGAACTATGGGATGAACTGGCAAACCAACTGGATGGAGGAGCAAAAATGAGGAAAAATCGTAGAGCACAATGTCTCAACGAATATACTAATTTCAAGGCCCTTCCTGATGAACCAATACAGAAAACATATTATCGTTTTAACACATTGATCAATCAATGTCGTCGAAACGATATCTCCAGAACTAAGGAAGAAAACAACGTTTTATTCCTAAAAAGTCTGGGCGATGAATGGACTCAGCTGTCTATGTCCCTTCAAGTAAACCAGGACCTAGACGGCTGGTCACTTCATGATCTGTATGGAACGCTTGCAGCACAAGAGAATGACATAATGAAAAATAAGGTTTCCATTGGTAGACCTCTTGCCCTTGCTACCGATGAAAAGGAAAAATCAAGGACCTCTACCGAAGAACATAAAAAGAAAGACAAGAAAGCATTGGTGGTAGAATTAGAATCTGAAGAAGAAACTTCTGTATCAGATGATGAAATTAAAGCTTTTGCCAAATCTTTGGCCTTGATCACAAAGCAGTTCCTGAAAAAGTTCATCAAGAAACCCTATGAACGAAAAGGGTTCAAGAGGGAAAGGTACCAATCATCGTATGAAAGGAAGCCATCCAAATTTCATCARAGGGAAGATAGAAGAGATGGGAGAGAAGAAAGAGAAGAAAGAAGAGAAGACAAAAGAGACGAGAGGAAAAAAAGATAAGGATGGAAGGAAAAATGACCTCCGATGCTGTAGATGCGGAAAACTCGGCCATTTTTCCAAAGAATGCAGAGGACGATTGGTAAAGGATGCTGACTATTACAAGAACAAATACAAATATAATTCCAAAGAGCGAAGCCTGATGGCTGAGAAATAAAATTGGATGTCCGATTCTTCATCAGACGATGAAGACAAAACACTCATCTGTTTGATGGCCACGTGCAATGCAAAATCTGCCTACAACTCTGATGATCAGGTATGTGAGTCTACCTCCAATGACACCAACTCTGCTCTATCAGAGCTAGAGTTAAGGGTGTCACACCCTGCTAAAGCGGAAACACGAGATGTAACAGGCAAGCGAGTCATAGCAACAGTTTATAAATAACACTAATCCAAGTTGTTCAAAAACAAAACAATTCTTCGACATAACAGAAATTAGAACTTTACAAGACGTTCACAAAATACTTCAAATTCTTGACTTAATAGATCCATGCTCAAGTATGCTCCCATAAATCCAAATAACTTTACTTAGAACCTGAAAAGCATGGAAACAAAACAAGGTCAAGAGTTGGTGAGTTCACGGGTTTTCATATGCATAAAATGTTTCAATGCATAAACCAAGTAATAGCAAACTTATGCGAATTCTTTGCACTTAATAAATGTAAATCTCTCACGATGTAAAACTTGAGACGCTACTGACCCTTACCTGACCAATTTGCCCCATTAATTTTCGAACAACCAGAAGTAGCCCGTTCACTACTTAGGTCCCACAGTTCGATAGAGTACTAATTCAGTGGTGGTCTAAATTCCACATGATTAGACTAGAAAAACGTAGGTAATTGTGCACCCCTTCTGGGTGGGACTGTCAACACAATAGCCGCTATCAACAATACCACGCCCCGGGGATGTACCCGAGTTAACAAGTAGCGTTTACGGACGGGGACTTTTATTTGGAAACATATACTCCCAAGCACATCAATTTAGCATTTAATCTAAGTGCAATAATAGTTGTCAAAACAAAACCATAATAAACCCTACCAAGCAGTTCCTTAGTCCAGAGGTTTCAACAGAGCTTGACTAAGCCGTTCCTTAGTCCCAAAATTTCATATAACATAAACATGCAACGTTTGCTCAATCTCATGTTTTTCCCCCATAAAATATATATAAAGCAGTAAAAGTGGGGCCGTGAGAACTCACAACTTTGACGAATACACGAATGCTTCCTAAACTTGCTCGAACTTCCTGATAGACCAACYAGCGCTACATTACTCAACGGTTTCTTGCCTAAGGTAGAACAAAGTTGTTCCCAATGCAAAGCCATCAAGCGTTTTCATAAAATAAGGCCGATATTTTATTATTAAATAAAAAGGAACCTTCCAAAATCCTAATAATGACATCATTAAATGTCATCCCAAAATAATGATGACAGCCGCCAAATCTCAAAATCAAGAGATTTTGAGTGGGTTTAACACTCTTATCAAAATTCTACATCCTTGAGTCGCACGCCTCCCAAAACCGGTTGCATGCCCAAGAATGGTAGCAATGATGGGGAGGGGTCTCAAGCTCAACATTTTCGAGAATCAAAACTCTAACACAAAACATCATCTTCAAAGAAATTCCAGAAAAATAAAACAAAGAAAATTCCGATTCCAGCGAGCTTACAAGATTGAGAAAACTAATTTAAAGATGAATGCAAGATTCTATCATCCTAGATTATGATCGGACTTTCACATGCAAGGATTATCTCCTTCTTTCTTAGAGATTAAAGAACATGGGTCATAGATTATTATCCCAACGAAGACAAATGCAGGTCTTGGATGAATAATCTCTCCTCTTTAAATCCCAAAATCTTTTTATTTTTCTAAATAATAAAACCCCACAAAATTACCTAAACGAAATAAATAGACAGAAGATTTTAAAGAAGACACCACTCTTTAAATTAATAGGCAACTATATATAAAAGAAATTCGAACTTTGGAATTTAAATATCGTCCTTATTTTATGCGAAACATTTCAAGACTATTTGGCATTGCATAAACCAACTTGGTTAGCTACCTGCTGAAACATGATCTAACAACTAATCTTGGGAGATAAGCAAGATGATCTCAGATCATCGGGGCTAAATCCTAGAAAGACTTAGTTTTCAATAAAGATCCATTAAGGTACTGACCTGAAATCCCAAAAAGCAGGATTGTCAAAGTCTCCCCAAGCCAGAAAAATTTCGTCCTGAAATTTAATTGTCAAAATTCAAATAATGGTTGGCTTTGAGAACAGGTGGGGATATTTGTTTTTCATGAAGTCCTCACTTTCGCACGTATACTCTGGTCCATGCTTGTAGTTCCAATGAACTTTTACTATAGGGATCCTGCTATGCCTCAACTGCTTAACTTCTCTATCCATGATTTCTAGGGGTTTTTCCACAAAATGCAGTTGATCGCTAATTTGCACGTACCCCCAGTGGCACCACTTGAGTTTCGTCAGTTAAGCATCTCTTGAGATTTGATACATGGAATGTGTTATGGATAGCAGTTAACTCTGAAGGCAAATTTAACTTGTATGCCACTGGCCCAATCCTTTCTGTTATCTCAAAGGGACCAATATATCGAGGACCCAACTTGCCTCTCTTTCCAAAGCGCATCACTCCTTTCCATGGTGAGATCTTTAGAAAAACTTTATCACCTTTTTGAAACCCCAATGGTCTCTTTCGATTGTCGGCATAACTTTTCTGACGATCCCTTGCAGCCCTGAGTCGATTTCTGATTACCATAATCTTATCGGTAGTTTCTCGAATAATGTCAGGTCCAGTTAATTGCCTATCGCCAATTTTTGACCAACACAATGGGGATCTGCACTTGCGTCCATACAAAGCTTCATAAGGCGCACACTGGATGCTGGTATGGTAGCTGTTGTTGTAGGCAAATTCCACCAACGGAAGATGCGTATCCCAGCTTCCACCAAAATCTATAACACAGGCGCGCAACATGTCTTCCAGGGTCTGAATTGTTCTTCCGGTTTGTCCATTAGTCTGGGGGTGATAAGAAGTGCTGAGGTCCAGGCGAGTACCCATCCCTTGCTGGAGTGACTGCCAAAACGTTGACGTAAAACAGCTATCTCTATCCGATAGAAAGGAAATAGGTACTCCATGCCTGGCGATGATTTCATTTATATAGATTTGAGCTAATTTTTCCATCTTATAGTGTTCTCGGATTGGCAAGAAATGAGCAGATTTTGTCAATCGATCTACAATCACCCAAATGGCATCATGCTCTTTTCCAGTTCGGGGTAACTTAGTTATAAAGTCCATCGATATTTCTTCCCATTTCCATTGAGGAATTTCGGGCTGCTGGAGCAGACCAGAAGGTTTCTGGTGTTCGGCCTTGACTATTGCACAAGTTAAGCACTTATTTACATATAGTGCAATGTCTTTCTTCATTCCAGGCCACCAATAATGAGCTCTTAAATCCCTATACATCTTATATATTCCTGGGTGAATCGAGTATTTTGATCGATGGGCTTCGTCCAAAATGATTGATCTAAGGTTGCCAATCTTAGGTATCCAAACTCTATTTCCTAAATAATATATCCCGTCAGACCTTATCTGAAATTTGGACACTATGCCGTGCAGAATCTCATTCTTCAAATTCTCCTTCTTCAAAGCTTCCTTTTGATCTTCTATGATTCGGGCCTTCAAACTGGTATTCACCATGGCTCCCAAAGCTCGCACCGTCTATGGTTTTACTCCTCCCTTTCAGCTCAAAGCATCGGCTACAACATTGGCTTTGCCTGGATGGTATTTGATCTCACAATCATAATCACTAAGGAATTCAACCCATCTTCTTTGCCTCATATTCAGCATTTTCTGATTGAGGATGTGTTGAAGGATATGATGATCAGTGTAAATGGTGCATTTGGTGCCGTAGAGATAATGCCTCCATATCTTAAGTGCAAATACTACTGCTCCCAATTCGAGGTCGTGCGTAGTATAATTCTTCTCATGCACTTTAAGTTGTCTCGAGGCATATGCAATGACCTTATCTTTTTGCATCAATACGCATCCTAAACCTTGATGTGATGCGTCACAAAAGACCACGAAGTTTTCCAAACCCTCCGGTAAGGATAAGATAGGTGCATTGCATAATTTCTGCTTGAGAGTCTTGAATGCTTCTTCTTGCTTCTCACCCCAAATGAACTTCTTGTCCTTTTGGGTTAAGGCTGTGAGCGGCTGTGCAATTTTCAAAAAATTTGCGATGAATCGCCGATAATAGCCTGCTAATCCAAGGAATTGATGGATCTCTGTAGGCGTTCTTGGGGCTTCCCAATTCCTAATAGCCTCAATCTTTGCGGGGTCTACTTCAATTCCTTTTTCATTGACTATATGGCCCACACACTGTACTTCCTGTAACCAGAATTCACACTTGGAAAATTTGGCATACAACTTCTCATTTCGGAGTACTTCCAAAATTACCCTCTGATGTCGCTCATGGTCTTCTTGGCTTCCTGAATAAATTAATATGTCGTCTATGAAGACTATTA
>NW_020201040.1:0-1153 GCF_001531365.2 Cynara cardunculus var. scolymus
TTTCTTTACGGATATCGGGAATCAAATTCATTCTCATTGCTACAGTCTTGATTGTTCCACTCTTTTCTTTTCTGCTCAAAGCATCAGCCACCACATTAGCCTTTCCTGGATGGTAAAGAATTTCGCAATCATAATCATTGACTAATTCGATCCATCGACGTTGTCGCATATTTAAGTCTTTCTAGTTGAACAAATGTTGTAAACTTTTATGGTCAGTGTAAATTTTACATTTTGTTCCCAGAAGATAGTGTCTCCAAATTTTCAATGCAAAAACCATTGCAGCTAACTCCATGTCATGAGTTGGATACTGTTTTTCATGCTCTTTCAGTTGTCTDGATGCATAAGAGATTACTTTTCCTCTTTGCATTAAAACAYATCCYAAYCCTAACTTCGAAGCATCACTATATACTACAAAATCTTCAGATCCATCTGGCAGAGTTAATACTGGTGCGCTACAAAGATGATCTTTCAAAAGTTGAAAGGCTTCTTGCTGTTCTCTTTCCCACTGGAATTTAATATTCTTCTAAGTCAGTTTAGTTAATGGCACAGCTATCTTAGAAAAATTCTGAATGAACTTTCGATAATAACCGGCCAATCCCAGAAAGCTACGAACTTTAGATGGAGTCTTAGGAGCTTCCCGTTTTGCAACAACTTCTATTTTCATGGGATCAACTTGTACTCCTGCTTCTGAAATAACATGACCCAGAAATTGAATTTCTCTTAGCCAGAACTCACACTTTGACAATTTTGCATACGACTTTTCTCTTTTCAGCAATTCCAGTATCAGACGAAGATGTCTTGCATGCTCTTCTTCAGTCTTAGAGTATAAAAAAATATCATCGATAAATACAATAACGAAGTTATCAAGGTATTCCTTACATGCCCTATTCATCAAGTCCATGAAAGCTGTGGGTGCATTAGTTAGGCTGAATGGCATAAGTAGGAATTCGTGATGCCCGTATCTTGTTCGGAAAGCTGTTATCTCAACATCTTTTTCTCTGACTTTAAGCTGATGATATCCTAACCTTAAATCTATTTTAGAAAAATAACTTGCCCCCACCAGTTGATCAAATAAGTCATCAATCCTCGGTAAAGGATATTTGTTTTTTATTGTCAACTTATTCAATTCACGGTAATCTATGCACATTCGCAT
>NW_020201040.1:2148-3678 GCF_001531365.2 Cynara cardunculus var. scolymus
TCCCATTGTTATCTGAGGATTTCTTAGCAAGGGACAATTCGGTCGAATGTGATCCGGGGAGTTACAGTTAAAACATCTTTTGTTGGTTGGACAATTTCTGGACAAATGACCCACTTCACCACATTTATAACATTTCCTTGGATCCATCTTATCATTACTGAACTTTCGTACTGCTCTTTTGTTCAGACCGGTTGTCATATCTCACAATTTTGGATCCTCTAAAAGACGAAGGTCCTTCCCATTTCCTTTTCTCAACAATCTTTCCTTCTGACTGTCTATTCTTATTTCTTTCAGTCACTTCTGCCGCTTCTACTATCAGTGGAAAGGTATTGGGGTTCATTGCAATAACAAATTCCCTGATCGAGGGTTTCAGACCCCAAATAAACCTTTCTATCTTCCTTGACTCGGTTGAAACGTAATGATCAGCAAAACGAGAGTATTCAATAAATTTTTCAGTATACTCCCGTACAATCCTATTTCCTTGCTCCAATTTCAAGAAATCTTCTTCCATTTGTCTCACAACCGTTTTAGGACAAAACTGATTCTTAAATCGATTTATAAATTCTATCCATGACATACTCTGTAACACATCCGTTTTGGTAGACGATTCTACTTCCCACCAGAATAAAGCATTTGACTTTAATACTGAAATAGCAAATCGTACCTTATCTGTTTTCGGGCATCGGATAGTGTTAAACACAGATTCCATCTCCTTGATCCAGCACATTGCTTTTACCGGATCTCTTTCTCTAGAGAAGATTGGTGGTTTACATGCTAAAAATGTTTTAATATCTCCTTCTCTATTCTGAGTGATTGGAGCAGATGGATAAACCTCTACTCTTTCTGTTTCAACTCTAGCAGGTATCTTCATAATAGATATCAGAGTTTCTCGTAACTTTCCCATTTCCTCTACTAACACATCTCTGGTTATATATTCTGGGTGTGGTACCGTTCCTCCTTGAACATTCCCAGAGTGTGATTCTTCCTGCCCAGAAGATATTTCAGTCCGTCATCTTCCTTGAGACTGACTCCTCCCTCTACCTCGCCCTCTTGGTCTTCCTCGACCTCTATTCCCAGACATGCTAGTCGGTAGATTTACGGGTGTTTCTTTCCTTTCCTCAGATTCAGGACGAACCATTCTTTCAGATCTTCTAGTTTGACTAGACATCTGCAAAGTTTAATATCAATATTCACGTATTAACATTCCCAAATATAATAAAGTATTCAAGTTCAGATATGTACCTGTAGATTTATAATTACACTGGCCAGGCRTAATTAAAATTTACCTTACACACTGTTCTTTCAACTTATCATATTTATTTCCAATGGTGCTAACTATGTCCGGGACTCTTAACATGCAATAAAATAGTTTAAGTCTAGGTATTATGCTGTTAAAATACCTAAATCCCTTAAACTCAGGCTCTGATACCATTCTGTAACGCCCCAGCCCACATGTTGCATGTAATACATATTTCATACCAAAGAAATACATATTCATATACATTCGGGTCCACTAGTACAAGAATCTAT
>NW_020201040.1:4908-6648 GCF_001531365.2 Cynara cardunculus var. scolymus
AGATTAGAAACCACTCACCTTATAAAGCTTTTGAACCAAAATGCTAGAAATCAATCCTTTTTGAAACTGGACACTTGAAACCAACTTGAAATCACCTCCTTTTTGCTTAACCGGACAACACTCCTTTTAAAAACTCTCAAACTTACTCAAAAATGGTAGGAAAATATATGGGGAGGTGAAACCCTCTTTTTATACTTTCCAAGGAAATGGAAAGGTTGGTTTAAAACCGCCTTCCCACACCTCCTCCACCTCATGCATGACTCATGCATACATATACATGCATACATCCACGTGTATACACATAAACATATATTATATGCATATATTATGCACATAATATTCCTTTACCCACATGCACACTCATGCATATATATATATAAATAAATATATATTCCTTAAATAAATGCACAATTTCACATACCAGCATGTATCAAACATATCAGTTTATCATGTTATCACGTAATCATTTAATCAAATAATCACATATAAATACCTTGGGTAATAACCAGAATCTAGTTATCACAAATACCGTCAAAAGAAAGCTGGTGTAAGGCACCACCTTTTCTCGCTGGCGCTTGCTCAGCTTAAGCACCAGGTCATCGAAAATGACCGCAACATAATTTATATTGCGACGCTGAATCGTAGATACGCCTATGATCAAGGCGATCCTAGAGGCCTGGTCCTGACCTCCAGTTTTTCCACCCAAGCACTGGATGAAATGAGAAAACAGGTATTGCCAAACAGCTGACATCCTGTTCTTCTCAATCTTCGTCAAGGATTTGAGAGGGCCACTGGTGTCCTTCTTCATTAGCCACTGGTAGCCAATGGCGTCGAGAAAGTTGATGATCTCGGTGGTGGAGGGTTCGCTGTCGAAGGGACCCTTGGGAAGACGAAGAGCTGATCGGAGTGTAGAAACCCCAAAGTTCACTTCCATGCGGTTGAAAGTCAAATGGATTTACTCCATTGTGCGTCCAGCCTCGTCTTGAACTTCGACCACCTCAGCAGTGTACCAGAACTGCTGAAGAAGTTCTTTAACCATGAGGGGCTCATGGTTGAGAGCATATCCTAAGGATGACTATTTGAGGAAGTCAGCCGCCTCTTGGTAATGTGCTCTGGTAGAGGGTATCTCTTACAAGGCAATGTGGTTGTTGGCCTTGATAGAGATCTCGTCAATGGTGAAGTTGACGTTCTTGATGGCCATCTGTGTATTGTTAAAGAAGTAAAATAAACAGGAAGAAATTATAGATTTGTTAGAAATAATCCAAGATTATATGGTCAAACAGTATAGAAAAAGTTTTTAAACAAGGAAAAACTTCATTTGAAAATCCTCAAAAGATTAGGGTTTTTCAAGTAGAATGTGTATAAAGAAACAGATTTGTTAATCAAGAAGGAGATGATTAAAAACCTTTACAGTTTAAAGCATTAAGAGAACAAAGTTCTTAATCAGATTAAACACATTTCTTATAACGGAATAAGAAATAAGATTATGACCTTTGAAGATGAAGAGGAAAGGTCAAAAAGAGGTTTGAAGATGAGAGAGTTCTTGCTTTAAAGTAATCTTAGCAGAAGTTCGTCTAAGGATTTTGAAAGCGTAAAGAGAAAAGTGAAGAAGAAATCTCATATTTATAGGTAAGAGGAGAGAGAAGAAATATGAGATCGAAGAAGACGACAGTTCGGGAAAGTGGTCATGATGAAAAATATGCCACTTTCTCATCCACGATTGAATGGCATTTAATGAGC
>NW_020201040.1:9843-11775 GCF_001531365.2 Cynara cardunculus var. scolymus
TCCAGATACCATATGCCTTTGACAACCTGAGCAAGGAAACAAAATAATAATTGCTATCGGTACCCAACTATTTGGGTCCAGCTTTGTTAGAGGCTTCATCATCTGATACTAACGAATCATTATCAGAAGATGGCATCATTAAACCTGAAGAGGTTTGAATGGAAAGAGAAACAACCCTTGATACTACCAAGGTAGTTTCAGTGGAAGTCTTCATTGAGTCTCAAGAAGAGACTTTAGTGGTAAGGATTACAACGTCTGATGCTGAAGATTTTTTAGCAGGAGTTGTCTTCACTGAGCCTGAAGAAAAGGCTTCAACGGTTTTCTTCACCTTGACTGCAGGAGCAGCCTTTGTGGATGATTTCACTTTAGTTGATTTCTCAGCCTTGGTTACTTTCTTACTCAAAGCTGGTGAAGCAGCTTTGGCAGCAGAAGGACACTTACTGGCAACATGTGTTCTTTCACCACAGTGTTCACACTTCCTAAAACTAGGAGTAGCTTTAGGGCCAGGAAGTATCAGACTAGAAGTGGGACCAGATCCAAGGATTCTCTTCTCATTGGTTCTAGGCGGAACCTTTGAAGAATTGGATTCCTTAGGTGAAAAGTTCACCTTGAGCTGTGACTTAGATTTCTGATGCGATTCAGATTTCCTAGTCCCTGAAGGAGAAAAAGTTTTACAAGTTGAAGGAATAGATTAAGATCTATTAGACTTGTTAGACTTCTTAGGACGGGATGCTGTGACAGTGGATTTACCTTTGTCTTTGCATCCAGAACTCAAAGGAGGTCCTTCAAGATGACTCTCAGTAAAAGGAGAGGGTTGAGAGGAAGAAGTGTTAGGAATAGAAGAGACAAAGGTACCAAATTTAAGCATGGACCTGTCTTTAACACATTCTTCCTGATCATAGGAGAATCCTAGACCAGTCGTTTTCTTGGCCGGGATCTGAGCGTTAATGATCTCAGAGACCTTGATGGAAGCTTTGCACCACTGTTCAATGGTAGCTTTCTCAGCCTTGAGTTCAGCGATTGCTCGCTCACACTCAGCGACAACTTTCTCACGTTCAACAGTGATGGCTTGGTTTACAATAATCTGATCTTTAAGATTTTCCTCAACAGAGGTCAATTCTTTGATCTTAGAATGACAAATCTTCATTTGCTCTTGAAGATCAACGTTAAGCATATCAGCTTTTGATTTGCCATTGAGGGCATTGTAAAGGTCAACCGTCAGCGTATCCAGTATAGAAAGACTAGAAGAGGAAGAGGGTTCATTCAGGAAGCATACTTGAGTAGAAGAAGTAGATGGCTCAGAGGAGGTAAATGCTTCAGAAGATCCTTCATTAGCATCAATGGCCATCAGGCAGACGTAGGCTTTATCCTCTTCGTCAGAAGATGATTCATCAGATGATTCAGCCCAGTCATGCTCTTCAGCAATAAGGCCTTTAGCCTTTCACTGGTTGTTCTTCATCTTCTTGTATTTCTCCTTCAGTTTTAAGTATTTTTCATCTTTGGTCCTGAAGGAGGAGGGAGATTTAGAAGATGGCGTTGCAGTCTTCTTTGATCTGCATTCACCTGCAAAATGTCCGGGCCGGTGACAGTTGTAGCAGACAGTTGAAGCCTTGTCTATTCTTTCAGACTTTGGCTTCTCCCTGAAGGATAGCTGAGGAGATATGCGGAAGTTGCTCTTGCTGGTGAACCTCCTAAATGCCTTAGTCAGGAGTGTCAGGGACTCATCAAAATCTGTTAAATCAGATTCTGGAATGTCCTTAGAAGAATCTATCTCTGTGATGACCACGGGAGGAAGAAAAGAAACAAAAGGTGTAGAAATTTCAACTGAAGAAGCTTTAGAGATCAAAGCTAAAGGAGAGCTTTTCATTTCTCTGGATTCTTTTGCAAGATTTCTTTTCAGTTGACGAGATTGCTCATGGTTAAGCAGAATCC
>NW_020201040.1:12950-21916 GCF_001531365.2 Cynara cardunculus var. scolymus
ACTAGTCGGCTCCGTACCGTACTAACTTTTGTAAGGGTATGGGTTTTGTCCTTTGTGTGCATAAGGATAAGACAACAACAATAGTGCTAAGCAAGCTTCCTTTGATCGCTGAATGCTGGAATGACCTGAAGGTCTCATCATCATTCGCTGAAGCTTGAGCAATCTTCACACATGTATAGACAGACTTGTAATCACTGAATACCGCTTCAGATCACGTACTCGCCGGTATCTAATCTTCAGTTTCAGTCTTCGACGTTTGCTGAAGGTTCTTTGGTGTGAGTGTTGTCTTCTTGAAGTATTACTGTCTCTGATAGAGTTACAATGCAAGTTCTTCAACGATTACTGAACATACTCAGTGAAGATCGTTGGAACTGAAAATACAGAAACACAAATACAACGTGAAAGAGAAAAGAGATTATCATCAAATCACCGAGAGAGAGAATCAACATGTTTTGACACGTGTCATTAGCAATTGTTATATTGGATTTTTTTTTAAATTATGCACGTATTTACAATTGTTGTGTTGGAATATTTTTAAATCATATATGTTTTTTCACAACTGTTGTGTTACAATCATGTATACAAATTTAGAAAAGGAAAAATGCACGAAATAACAACTTACTTTTATAATTTTTCTTATTATAACATTTACTTTCAGTTTTTCTTATTATAGCAATGTATTTTCAAAATATTTTTTTATTAGGGCATCGTACTTTAAAATTTTACCCGTTATAGCATTGAGTAACCTTTTAAATTAAATTTATCCATTATACTAGGTTTTTTTGCCACCTCATCGTCCACGTAAGCTGTCCGCATGTATGATAGTGCTGACATGACATTTCTTATTATAACATTGTACTTTTAAAATTACTTTATTATAATATCATCAATTTCTATTACAATATTGTGTTTTTAAGTTTAATATTTTTATCATTTAAACATTGTAAATTTAATCAAACTGAAACTGATTTTTAATATTTTTATCATTTAAATGATTCATCTCTCGACACATAAAACTGATTTCATAAATTACTTTCAGGCCTTGTAAGAAAGGTTGGAATTAATTAAGTAGTTGTTTGCCAATGTTTGTTGGAAAAGAATAGATGAGTCAATTGCTGCTAGATAGGAACTCAATTAAGGCTCCGTAACGCAATGAGTTCTTAGCCTACAAAGTTGATAAATACTTTAGTCAAATAGGTAATCATGAGTTAACTTGAGATTTGAAGTGGAATAGTTGTAATTTCCATGATGAGTTAAACAGACATGCATTAACACAAAAATAGACATTAATTAATACAGAGGTTGTGGTGACAAAAGAAGGTACCCACCACTGGCTGACAAACTGGTGATAACCAGAATCATGAACAAGGGAATGAGTCATGGCTAGCTTCCAGAGCCAGACGCCTGTAGCATAAAAGGGTTATTGATATTGTAATTATCAATTGTGGGAATGGTACGTGATTACCCGAAATATTGGCAAGAGAGGTGTAAATGATTGTGGGTGTCATAATCAACATGAGAGGTGTAAATGACTGTGGGTGGCATGAACGGTTGTTTAGTTAAGTTGGGAATTTATATCGCACAGTGTTGTGCGATAAGTGTATATATCGCACCTGTTATGTGCGATAAAGTGGGTTTATCGCACCCTTGTATTTTAACTAGTAGGAATGTTTCCCAAAATATAGTTTCATACTAGTATTTTAACTGTTTATTTATGGTGATCGTCAGAATCACCATACTAGTATTTTAACTGTAATGAAAGCTCAGAAAAGTATCCAGAAGAAGTGCCAGGGATGTTTGGCATATGTGATTGATGTAAAGAAAGAGAAAGGAAAGGAGGAATCAATTCCGATTGTTAATGAATATCCGGAAGTCTTTCTAGAGGATTTGTTTGGATTTCCACCAGACCGAGTTATGGAATTCTGAATTGATCTTATACCAGGGGCTGCACCAGTAGCAAAGGCACCGTACCGGTTAGCTCCATCAGAATTGAAGGAATTGGTTGCACAGTTGAAAGATCTGACTGATAAAGGATTCATTAGACCCAGAACTTCACCTTGGGGTGCTCTAGTCTTATTTGTGAAGAAGAAAGATGGATCTATGCGAATGTGTATAGATTATCGTGAATTGAACAAGTTAACAATTAAGAATAAGTATCCTCTGCCAAGGATTGATGATTTGTTCGATCAACTAGTGGGAGCGAGTTATTTCTCCAAAATTGACTTAAGATCAGGGTATCACCATTTAAAGGTTAGGGAGGAAGACATTGCTACAACAGCTTTCCAAACCAGGTACGGGCATCATGAATTTTTAGTTATGCCATTCGGCTTAACTAATGTACCTGCAACCTTTATGGATTTGATGAATAGGGTATGTAAGGAATATCTATATAAATTCGTTATTGTATTTATTGATGATATTCTTATATACTCTAAGATCGAAGAGGAACACGTATAACATGTTCATCTGATATTGGAATTGCTGAAAAGAAAAAAACTGTACGCAAAATTATCCAAATGTGAGTTCTAGTTAAGGGAAGTTCAGTTTTTGGGTCATGTCATATCAAAAGCAGGGGTGAAGGTAGATCCAGTTAAAATAGAAGCAGTTAAAAAATGGGAAGACCCGAAAACTCCTTCTGAAGTCCGAAGCCTTTTGGGATTGGCAGGCTATTACCGTAAGTACATCCAGGACTTTTCTAAGATAGTCGTGCCATTGACCAAATTGACCCGGAAGAACGTCAAATTTCAGTGGGAGGAAGAACAGCAAAAGGCTTTCCAACTATTAAAAAATCATCTCTGCAGTGCACCGGTATTGACCCTACCTGATGGATCCGAAGATTTTGTGGTATACAGTGATGCTTCGAAGCTGGGATTGGGATGTGTTTTGATGTAGAGAGGATAGGTGATTTCTTATGCGTCAAGGCAATTGAAAGATCATGAGAAGCAATATCCAACTCAAGATATGGAATTAGCTGCGGTGCAGTTTGCTTTAAAAATCTGGAGGCATTATCTTCTGGGGACAAAGTGCCAAATTTATATAGATCATAAAAGTCTACAGCATTTGTTCAGTCAGAAAGAATTGAATATGCGGCAGCGTCGGTGGATTGAACTTGTAAATGATTATGATTGTGAAATCCTCTACCACCTGGGAAAAGCCAATGTGGCAGCTGACGCTCTGAACAGGAAAAAAAAGAGTGGAACTATTAAAACTATAGCAATGAGAATGAACTTAGTCCCTGATATTCATAAAGAGATTCTGAGATGTCAGAAAGAAGCCTTAAAAGAAGATTTTGTAAAAACAGAAAGGTTGGGTAAGATAATTTCAACTCTTGAACCAAACAATGAAGGAATTATGTGCTTTCAAGGGGGAATCTGGGTACCATGTTTTGGAGATATTCGGAGCACTATACTAAATGATCCATAAGTCTCGATACTCTATTTATCCAGGTACCAATAAGATGTACAGAGATTTGAAACCTTTTTATTGGTGGCCTGGATTGAAAAAGGACATAGCCAGATATGTGGAACAGTGTATGACATGCCTACATGTTAAATTTGAACATCAAAAGCCGTATGGTAATCTTCAATCTTTGGAGATTCCTATATGGAAATGGGATCACCTTACATTGGATTTCGTCATGAATTTACCTCAAACTCCAAAGGGATATGACGCGATCTGGGTAACTGTTGATCGCTTATCTAAATCTGCACATTTTCTACCTATAAGAGAGAATTACTCTTTAGAAAAGCTGGCTCATATTTATATTAAATAGATTGTAACCCGACACGGAGTTCCACTATCTATTATCTCTGATAGAGATAGTCGGTTTACTTCAAAGTTTTAGGAAAGTTTGCAAAAAGCTTTGGGATCTGAAATCCGACTAAGCACAACATATCATCCGCAAACTGACGGGCAAAGTGAAAGAACTATCCAGACTCTCGAAGACATGTTAAGAAGTTGTATCATTGACTTCGGGGGATCGTGGGAAGATCACTTGCCACTGATAGAATTTGTATACAATAACAGTTACCATTCTAGCATCCAAGCGGCATCGTATGAAGTATTGTATGGACGTAAATACCGAACTCCGTTGTGTTGGAACGAGGTAGGAGAAAAATAGTTAACGGGTCCTGAGATTTTTCAAGAGACCTCTGAAAAGATTGAACAGATCCGTGAAAGAATTAGAACAACACAAGACCGCTAGAAAAGTTACGCTGATAATCGTCGAAAGCCAATAGAGTTTTGTGTAGGTGATTTTGTAATGTTGAAAGTTTCGCCGTGGAAGGGTGTTATCAGATTTGGAAAGAAAGGTAAGCTCAATCCGAGGTATGTTGGGCCATTCAGAATATGCAAAACGAATCGGGCCAGTGGCGTATCTGTTAGAGCTACCAGAAGAACTAAGTCTGATTCACAACACTTTTCACAAATCAAACTTACGAAAATGCTTAGCTGATCCGAGTCTAGCTGTACCATTGCCAGAGGTTAAATTGGACAGTAAACTGAACTTTGTAGAAACACTAGAAGCTGTAATTGACCAAAAGATCAGAGTGTTGAGAAACAAAGAAATCAATTTGGTTAAAGTACAGTGGAAGTTTCACAAAAGACCAGAAGCAACTTGGGAATTGGAATCGAAAATGAGATCAGATTACCCGTGGCTCTTTGATTAAAGGAATTCCGAGACGGAATTCTTTTGAGGGGTGGATAATGTGATAACCGGATTCTAGTTATCACCCGAGATAATTAATATGTGATTATTTGATAAATGATTATGTTACAGCATGATAAATTGTTATATTGATCATGCTAGTATGTGAAACTACATGCATAATGAAGTACATGCATAGGTATATATGTATGTGTGGATATGTATGTATGTACAAGAGTTATGTATGTGCATGGTATGTGTCTGTGTGTGCATGCATGTGGGGAGGAAGAGAAAGGTTATTGTAGCCGACTTTCCTGAAAAAGAAAGTATAAAAGGAGGGATTAGCCTCCATTCTTCTTCTTGCCATTTTGAAAAGCTGTGAGCGATTTAAAAAGAAGGAAAAAGTTGACCGGATTATTTCTTGACTAGAGATCAAGTTAGTTTTCAAAAGGAATTCCAGGTGAGTGGTTAAATGTTGTTAAAAACACTTCAAATTGTATGTTTAAATTGAGGTTTGAAATGGTTATTTGTCAATTGATAATTTTGATCGGATTGGGTTAAATCGGATGTGTTATCTGGACTAAGATAAACAGGACAAGTGTTAAGCGGCTTAAGGTTAAACCGGACAAAGGGCTGGGAGGTTTGGTCTTAAATCGGACACTTGTTGACCGGTTTAGTTTAAATCGCACATAGTGTTGTACGATATAAAGAGTTGGTGAGATTTGAACTTTATAAATTGCTTAAATACATTGATCGGAGAAGTATGAATACGATTAAAGGTGACCGGTTTATGTGTAAATCGGACAAGTTTGGAATAGTGTTGTCCGGATTAGTAATCTGGACAAAGTGTTGAGAATTACTCCGAGTATTAAATCGGACACAATGTGAAGTGTTTTCCGGATTTGTAATCCGGCCAAGGCCTTGACCGGATTATTTGTTGACTTACCATTTTGTTGATTTATTTAACAAGAAATGGGGATTTTCGATAAATATGATTTTGAACTGATGATATTCCATTGACTGTGGTCTATTATATATCGAATTGTTTTGTGAAATATTTTGATGGGGAAATAAGGGTGGCATATCAAGGAGAGGTGTACATTTGGATATAAGGGTGGCATTTGTATGTGTGTTATGTTATATAACTCTTACTATTATATCCCTTAAGATTACCGTGGTCTGTAATCTTTATTTCTTTGTGATTTAAAGGTCTAGGGTCAAGGTTCTTATTGGAAACCATAGTCTGGATGTTATTGAGGAAGAAACAACAGGTTTGGCCTGAACTTTGAATAAACCTTATTTAATTTGAAAGGTTTAAAAGTGGCACTATGATATACCTGCTTAGTACAAACCTATTTTGGTTTTGATATATTATTTGCAAGCATTGGGATTGGCTTGAAAAGTGAAAAGGTACTGGTAATATGCTTATACTTGTTCATATATTTGTTATATATGAAAAGTTGTTTTATATAAAATTTTTGGTAATTTTCACCTTGCAATAACATAAAAGGGGAACTCACTGGACCTTTCGGTCTAACCCTCGTTTTGTGATTTAAATATGTATTGCAGGAGGTGCAGACAGTAAGGGAAAAGGAAAAATAAGAAAATTCCCTATGTGTATATCTGCATGGAGATTTGCTGATGATATGTATAGTTTTGGTAGATAAAACTTGATAGTACGAGAATTGTATTTTGAATTTTTGGACCATGTATTCAGTACTGGTAGATTCTTGTACTAAGGGACCTATGTGGTATATAAACATGTACTTTTATTGTATGAAGTATATGTTACATGCAATGTATGAGATGAGGTGTTACATATTGAGAGACCACATATTTGTGAATGCTTTTTGTGTTTCATTTCTATTCATATTGCTTGGTTATTTTGTGTTCTTCTCGTTTGTAACTCTCATTTGACTCATGCAATATAAGTGACTTTATATCTCTGTTGACATTATTAGTAGAGCCATGCACGTAAGTGTTCATGCTGTTATTTTCTTCGTTTACACTACCAAACAGAGAGGTTTCACCAACAGAAAAATCTGTCAGAAAAAGCCATCAATGGTGGATCTCGTCGCAAGAGAAAATGTGGTTGGTGATCCTGATTCGGTGCCCGGAATTACCGGTAGAAAAATCCATCAATGAAGCATCTTTGTTTTGTAGTGCTATTGTTTTCATTATCGTGTTTGATTATATGGGAATTTTTATCAAACTAGTATATCATATTTGATTGTTCCGTATTTAATCTCGTTTAATTTTAAACGGCCCGAGATTTGCTAGCAATTACAACAAACCAATGGCATTGTTGAGTTCTTTATAGTTGACGTATGGTCTTGCTTATCCATCCTTCTTTATAACAAATATTAATCTAGTAACTCATAAAAAGCATTCATTGGTTGTAATATTTATAGGGTCATATCAAGAATCAAGTTAATTAAGTACTTGTGCTTTCTAGAAGATAATTAATACCACAAGAAATTAAATCTTTCACACTAAAGATATCTTTTAAGTTGGTTTCTTCACTCTTGTAGTTAATCCCTTGAGCCAAATAAGCCTTGAATGCATCTTCTAGGTTGAATCCATATAGATCAAAGGTGCATCATTTCATGGTTTTGTCATAATAGAAAAAGATTACGTTCTTTAAAAATGCAGTCATTGATTACAAAATTGAATTATACACACATTAAATACAAGATCCTAAAAGCTCTATCATTAAGCAGACATATAGGGTGGGGCTTACATAATTATGCACACACGAATCAAAATCACTTGTTACTTGTTCTATGTTATCCTCTCTATTTATGCAATCAAATTTTGATATGTGTGTGTAAAAGTAAGGGACATAAGAGGCCGTTTACTAAACGCTTACTTGGTAAGGGCTTACCGGATAAATTTCCTCATCGGATGAACATGACAAAGACCAAGAAGCTTACCAAGTAAGAGAAATGAGAAGGATGAAGAGTCTTACCGGGTAAGTGAAGATGACGACTCTTACCTATGTAAGCGCTTACCAGGTAAATTGTTGCATTCGATACGTTTTGATGTACTAAAATCTTACGCATCAAAATAAATTATAGTGTTGACTCATATCAGTAAGCAGTTACAAGGTAAGCATTTAGGTAAACAACCCCTAATACGTAATTGGAGGAAGTGTATCTTCAAATTAAATGATAGTGGAGGGAAGAAAAAGATGACATGTTAACATCTTATTAGAAAGACATGAATGGGATATTTTTTTATGCACATACATATCTTAAAGACTTTGCCATAAACACAGGTACAGAAGATAAAACTTGCTATTAATACATCATATAAAAATATTACAATACAACTCTTGAGAGTAGCTAAACCATTAAGATCTTAAGTTTGGTGGTTTAAATTTACTTAGTGCCATTAAAAGTTTATCGAACTACTAAATTCAAGATTCAATAAAATTAATCGAGTTACATATAAACTGATCAAAACATCCACAAAGAGAACAACAAGGGTGGTGCCTGATTGATTTGAGCTTGGGCTCCAAAGGTCAAAGTGGCCAGATGTCTTAGGTTCAAATCCAAGGAGATATAAAAATCCTTTTGTGGCTACGAAAATTCAAATACGATGATTCCGAGCTACCCGCAAAACAGGTGATCGTCATCGGTTGACTCGCATAACGAATTGAATATCAAACATCCACAAAGTTATTATGTTCAGAATTTTTTATGAGAAGACAGAAAGTAGTTGATATGGGCGAATGGTAAAGACTTTTGCTCTTCTTAGTGCCACTGTCACGTGAGCCTTTTAAGTTGATGTTAGTTGAACAATTTGAGACCTTTTAATAAGTTATCAAGACGACAAACTAAAAGCCGGTTCTTTATATGCACACGTGTTTTAAATATATTCTACTATAATTTCCATTATTTATACTATACTAGTTTTTTGACATCGCGCGTTGCGCGATGACGATAATTTTTTAAAAATTATTGAAGTTAGCTAAATGAATCGATGATCACATTTATATATTAAATTAATAAGAATCAGTATTACCTTTGATATATGAATCTACCCACCTCATTTTGATTATCCATATATTTTATAGGAATTTTACAAAAAAAACAAAACAAATTATTCCCAAATACAATGTAAACAACCTCGAAAACACGCTGTTTTGAGCCAATTAGAGTCATAAATGACTTTCGACCCTTCATGAAAGTGGTTGCAAGATACGAGCTTATTACAACTTACAGTTTGTGAGTTATACATTGGCAAAGTACGAGAGTTGCACTGTCGATAAAATCCAATTTCACAATTTCTCAACTAACTTTTATGATCTCAACTTCGC
>NW_020201040.1:26641-53507 GCF_001531365.2 Cynara cardunculus var. scolymus
TAATTAGAATAATTATCGAGTTCCAACAAAATAATTAATTATTATTTTTATATGAAAATTATATTAGTAAACCAAATATAAATTACTTCGTCATTAAACTTAAATTAAATTATAATAAAAAAAATTGAATTAAAAATTATACAAAAAATAGAAGTTTTAAATAGTTATTTTGATACAAATATCGATATATTTTTGTCAAATTTTTATGATATCTTTAAATTTATATTTTATTAAAAAATAAAAACATAATCGACTTTTCAAAATCACACAAGACCATATTATAACATCGACTGAGATAAAAAATAAAATAAAATATTAAAATCAAGATGTATCTCGTTACATTACGCAAATACCCTTTTAGAACTTAATTATTTAAAATATAATTGCAAAGTTTAAATACCCAAACTTAACAAACTCAATATATTTTATATGGAATTGAGGTTTTTAACTATTTATATTATATTATAAAATACGTTAAACGATTAAGTGTTGAATTAGAGGTAAAAAAAAATAAGCATTATGTATAAGTTTGAAAGCTCTATACAACCTTCGTTTTTCATTTTACATATTTATCATATTAACATACATAATAATATATTAACTAAAATATATTAAAAAATACATTTATTTTTTTACGAGTTATATCATTATAATCGTTTTATCAATACCTTCAAAATAAGCCAAATATTGAATATTTTTGAATTCAATCATATTATTAAATTGCATATATACACAATGAATTAGACTTGTGATCACGTGAGACCATCCTATTTTCGTGAGACCACTTTTTTACACTTGAAATTTCACAGTAAAACAATGTAGAGGTACCCTTGCAAATACCTTCCAAAGGAGTTCAATATTGAATATTTTTTAATTTAATAATATTACAAAAATATTATAACTTTGTTTCTTTCTTTTGGTTTGAAATAATATTTAACTGTGGATTCTGTCTTTAGGTTTAAAATTAATAACATTTAATCTTATATTTGATTACTTTTGTAAGTTCAATTGTGTTTTAATTATAAATTTTGGAGTTTATAATGAGCATAAACTTCATACCCTTGATTTACAAAAAAACGTTTAGCATCCCGATGCATTACATGGGTACCAAAACTTGTATAATATGAAGCATAGTGGCAGGTTCGATTGCTAATCGAACATGTCTCAAATACTCACAGGATGTTTATCATGAAAGGTATAATATTAATCATGAATGTCGTAAAAAATTCGCATTCATTATTCATAAAGAATGAAGACATATGTCACGATCTTGTTTGCCCCTAATTTACAATGGAAATTATACTACAATAAAATTGAGTTTATAAGACGCCTAAATTATTTAAATGTCCTAATAGAGTGCCTTATATGACTTAAATTTATATAACTGAAAAATAAACCATCATATCCAGAAATTTTATGTTTATAGGATGCTTTTGAGCACTATAACAAGATATTTAGAATGTTTTTTTTTTAAATAAAGTGTTATATTTGCTATTTTATAAAATATTATTTGAAAAGTGTCATATAAAAGATGAGTTTATAGGACATTTCTAAAAAATGTCTTATAAAATAGCTAATAAGACAATTTACTTTTTTAAAAAAAGTCCTAACAAACTTGCTACGACATCAAAAAGTCTCATATGAACTTATTGTAACTCTTTTAGATATGTCGTTCTATTATTTAGTCTTATAAACATAAGACATATTTATATAAAGTACTCTATTAAAATACTTATTCATTTTAAACATCCTATAAACCATATTTTGTTTTAATGTCAGGTTTACAACTAAACTTTTGTCCATGCAAAAACATGATTAATGAATTATATAACCATGATAAATCACATAATATTTATTTTTATTTAAGTATTATTTTAGATAATCTTTAAGATATACTAGAAGGGCACTCGTGCAATGTAGCGAGATATATCTTGATTTTAATGTTTCGTTTTATTCTGTCTTTGTCGATGTTATAATACAATTTTATGTGGTTTTGAGAAAACGATAATGTTTTTATTTTGGAATAAAATATAAATTTGAAAATATCATAAAAAATTTAAAAAAATATATCCATATTAGTATCAAATTAACTATTTAAAAATTCTTGTTTTTTGTAATTTCTTTGATTCAATTTTTTTATTATAATTTAATTTAGGTTTAATAACGAAGTAATTTATTTTTGGTTTGATAATATAATATTTTGTAAAGATAATAATTAAATATTCTGTTAGAACTCAATGATTATCCTAATTATATTTTAGATTTTTTATATTTAAAATGAAATATTTAACCTGTATTTAATTATGTTTATCTGTAGTTAGTTACACGATTTCAATCATGGAGCTTTAATACGTGTACTTACGTACAATTTACTTGTAATCTTGAATTTTAAGTAATATGCATCAATAAATAATATTTTATACATAAAAAAATGTTTTATAATATAATATAGATAATATTTACACAGATATAAAATATTTTATCTTGTGGAAAAAGTCAACTTCCAAGAAATGGAGTCTTAATGGGGATATTGTTGACGACAAACATAAAGTAGTTGCGAAGGTGATGATGATGATGACATGTACGAACAAAATAATAATATTCATTTGAAAATATAGGTAACGTTTTTAATATTTATAGTTTTTATGTAGAGTTTTAATTAAAGTATACATCTTTATGTGATGTGCTTAATTGAGAAACATAATGCTTTATGAATAAATTGTAATAAGTATGATAAAATTAGTCTCGGATTGTAAAATCGATAAGTTTAACTGGTAAAACTTTGGTTTTTATTCCTAGTGGTTGTCAGTGTAAGTCTTTTTCAGACCAGTAGAAGGTTTGTCTGATTTTGAATCTAACAATCTCATGAGATTAGTCAACGTGCATGCAAGTTAATTTAAACACATTGAAAGTTTGGTATAACATAGCGAAATGATGTGATAGTCAGTCATATATAGATGATAATAAAGATGCTTGAAGTTATAAATGTATATCAAGTGAAGTTTGTAATTAAGGAAGATTATGTATACTAACCATATAATCATGTATCTTCAAGTACAAATATGAACTCGACGATTAAATACGATCTAAATGACATGTGTGGATTTAAAATCCAAAGATATTTTATGTATCAGGTTCAACCGGAAAAGTTAAAAAAAATTGGAAACTGCGGATTACATGAACGTCGAATATATGACGGTCATACTAGAGGACAACCATGTAATAGGCATGTATGAAAATATACTTTATAATAACATCTTGGATTGTCAAAAGTATCGATGTTGGTAACTTGAAAAAAAGTATGCACATGTTTTTACCTTTTTTATACTTGAGGATAACGAATTTCAATTGCGCTCATATTCATCACTGTAGGAATTGGGTTCAAGTTTTCCCCAGCCCCAAAATATTGGATCTCTTATAATGATAACTAGCCAATTTATGTCGTTTTTTGGGACATCATGAATTGGATAATTGCTAATCGAGTAAGAATGTGGTTCTGTAAAAGGTTTGATGCGGGTAAATCACAAACATAAAATGGTTGTTTACTAAGTGTTTGGATAAGCATAGACCGGGTTAGAAAGCAAGCGCTTACTTACTGGATCATCATCTTGATCAACATTTTAGAGGGTCAGAATGTGTTGGTAAACCAACCGATAGCATTGGTGAACAATAGGTAAACATGTTCTACACATTATATTTTGATATACGGCCAAGAACATGCTTTTGTATCTCAATGGCATATGCATGTTTGCATAAACTTGTTTCATATGTAAAAACTAGAGTTGTTTATGGACAATATTATTCGCATATCTTGTCTAACCGGCCCGTTAGAAAAGCACGAGTGGACAACCATCTTTAAAAAAATGGTTGGGCTCAGGTTGGAGCATTAAAAATTAATAGGGGGACCCCAACGACCAAAGAAAATTCCGAACAAGCATGCTCATCTTGTTTATTTTTTTTATCATTAATATGTACATATATATATATATATATATGTGTGTGTGTGTGTGTATGTTTATGTGTGTAATTAAACTTTATAATTTTTTTATTTAAATAAAATTTAGAAGCCCACTTCCCTGGCTTTGGGTTGTACTTCCTTACTAAGTACCAACTGCCTCCAAATACATGTCGTATGACGATCTTGAAATATTATGTGGTAAAATATTTAGTTGTTCTCCAATTCGGACGTCGAATCTCGATAAATCCTTTGAGATTGTTATGTTTTTAAGCTATGTACATTGTTTTATAATTTACATTTTATCTCAAACTATGTGCATTGCTATGTTTTTTATTATGCTATTTTAGGTGAAGCATCTTCAAGAACTACATTGTGGTACCTGGGACAAGACATATCAAACTGTTAGGTCTCTGTCAATGAATGGATGATCAACAACCTATCATTGAAATACACTTGGAATAATATGTTGATAGTGATTAACCAGTACTGTGATCAGTAGATTTAAGGACTTCATGTGACACTGAAGGTCCAATGAATTCGTTCTACAAAAACTCAATTACTGATGATATGTTGCAGAATTCACCCATAGTTTGAAGCTGGTATACATATTAACATTGTTCAGACTTTAAAGACTAAGAGGCATCTCATGCTGAAGTTGAAAAAAGTGAAGCTCACAATGAAGATGCCTCAAACGCTAACGACCAAATGTTGATGGAAGCCAAACACTGAGATTTACAACATTGAAGCTTACATACTCCTGATAATTTGCCATTGAGTAATGATGGAAAAAATCCTTGTACCAGACAGGGAACCCGATACCCAAACCTAGTTTGGTTGGGGAATTTGAAACATCCTCAAATTTTAAAGACGCAAATAATTTAAAATTTTCGATAATACATCAAATAAAGGATAAATCTTTTTCTAATAATCAAGACTTGAATTACCTTAAATAACAAATCTGGATTTAACATCAACAATAGGTAAATCATGCCTTACACAAGTCCATATATAGGGACGAGGTTACTATGATCCAACAATGGTCGCTATCTCCATGAATGAAAGATGTCCCTGGATGGTTAATTCCTTCTCGTGCCTCTAACTAGCACTCATCTCATTATAGTGTTGCTAGTACTGTTTCCCCAAGGACCTGATGCACATACCAACAAAAGAATAAGGTTAGGCTTATGGCCTAGTGAATTCAAAAAGTTTTCATCAATTATATGAAACGATAAAATGGAAAAAATTTAATTAAATCATAATTCCCAAGATGAAATGTATTTAGAATAAAAAGCGAATCTTTCCCAGAACCCACCATTTTCGTGATGAAAACACCCGTCAAACATGAAACCAAAACCCAATACTCACATGAATTGTGAATAAGGATTAATATCCAAATTCGGAAAACATGGATAAGACTCTACTATCCAAAACATTAGAACATGGAGAAGATCCAATATACCAAAACCATAAATTAGGGATACTCCACAAACCCAAACAAAATTAAAACATGGATAATACATTATCTAAGAATAACACCTAAGGGTAACGGGTGAGACCCATATCCGTCGAATCTGGAGAACAAAAACTAAACCATACATCAACGTTATCAAGTAGCACCTCAAGATGCAATTTACCTTAGTGTTTATCTAAACGAATAACACCTCAAAGGCTCATATCATTAGTGCCTACCCCCAGGGGTAGCACCTCAACGCTCATGGTTCTTAGTGCCTACCACTCCAGGTAGCACCTCAAGACTCAATAATCTTAGTGTCTACTCTTTGGAGTATCACTTCAAGGACCATGACGTTAGTGCCTACTCCATTGGTTAGCACCTCAAGCCGCATGGTTCTTAGTGCATACTACTTCGGGTAGCACCACAAGACAAGTCCTTAATGCCTACTCAACTACGCCAAAAGCCTCAAAACAAGCGTCCCAGAGATCAACACCGCAATACCTATGGTCCCGAGTCCAGCCTCGCAATACTGACACAACCATTAACACAAGACTGATCCACATGCTTATAGATCCAATATATTATAGTCTAAATTACATGCCTATACCAACACATTCAGAACTTGCAATTTACAAATAAATATGCCATAACTACATATAACTCCAAAATTCCAACATAGAGCAAATTAAACCGCACAAATGTCCCCAAGACTCGTCTGAGTCAAAACCGAGCAAAAAGCACAACTCCATTGACTATTAAATAAGAGTCATCATAAGCAATAAAAATGTACTTGGCTAATGTTTAAGCAAGCACATGCTCTCAGGACATGATTAACTCAAAAACCCATCATTGGTGGACAAACCATTTTCCAATTGAAATCATACGATTTATATTTAAAAAATGTCCAGTAAAGTAACAATATGCAATTTTCCAAATCAAATACACTAAAAATGCATTGTCGCCAAATAGTCTCCATTTATAAGATAAATAATCAAAAAGACCCACAATTACGATTTATTTATAAAAATATCCAAAAATCCAAATATTGGCATTTTACATGGTTTATAAAACCAAATATATTCATGATGCAAATTTCATCAATTAATCAAGACAATTGACAAACATCAAGAAATCATCTTAAGACTTCAAAAATGAAATTTTGGCATGTACGGTTTTCACAAAACAACTTGAACTCACCTTGTTAGGTTAGGTTAAACCTAGTTCCCAAAATCCATTCTCTAGCTTCCATTAAAGAAGGCATATCCATACGTAGAAGCCTCCAAGAAGCTCCCCATGACAACAATCTAAACCTAAGATGGAACAAAACCCACCATAATATCAGATCCACAATATAACCCAAACTAAATCTCAAAATACCCAAAAAATACCTTTTTCAAGTCTTGTGATCAACAACCATGATTCTCTAATCTCTAAATATTGTCTTCCATTTAATCAAAAAGCTCCTAAAACTCGACCCCAAAGTCACCCAAATCGTTCATGGAGAATAGATGTGTGGTGACTAGTTATTCGGTTATAAATTTCGGGGTGGTTTTCGAATAAAGGTATTAAGTTAAAGGGGTTTAATGTGTTAATGTGCCTAAATTATTTTTAAAACCCACCGCCTTATATTGTTTGTTGATGGTTATTTGAGATAATTGTTTTATCTCCTTGACTTTGGGGAAGTAAGTAAAAAAGTTTGGTGAAAAACTTCTCTGTGTGTGTGTGTGTTCTCTTTTGTGTGAAGCAAACAGAGCTGTAAGGGGAAGAAGAAACTAATTCGGTGGTTTATATTTGGAAACTTGGTGGTGTTTCAATTTCCATAACTTCATCTCTGTGATTAAGGTGAGTTTAATCTTTTTACCAACTTTCCTTATCTGGAAACTAGGTGCAGAACCGTATGGTTCTATATATGAGTTGTCGATTATAAAAGTGATTTTTGATGCTATAATTAGCACAATAGTGGTTTTTTTATGATTATATCATTGTTGGATAAGGGTAGCATATCAAGAAAAAGTGTATTTGGTTATAAGGGTGACATATCATAGAGATGTATATACTAGCATAAGGGTGGCTGATGTGATATAGATATTGTTTCTCTAAAACTCTAAGTGGTAACACATGCAAGCATACACGTGTCAAGACTTTCGCCTTCAAGTAAAAAAATAGTAAGAACTAAGTATCGTATTTCACAAGGATAGGTATCTTAAGTTGCAAGATACCGAGTTGAAAGACTAACTTCAGATAACGAATTTGAAGACTTTGATGAGACCTGAGTTAACATAACTAAAATTAACAGAAAATAACAGGTAATAACAAAAATCCAGGGTGTAAGACTCAGGATGAGATGTAAATACTATTTCTAGTAGACCAATGTTGTCAAAAAGCTACAGCATAAAACCATGCTGAAAAATTGCTACAACATGCAATTAGTAACAACTATTTTCACCCTTTATTTTGAGGGTATTCCTCTCAGACTTCACCATTGCATTGATATTATAGCTTTAAACCCATATATCTATAAGGTATATGGACCAGTGAAAGTGACAAATGGTGTCCTCAAAATATACAAATAAACAAATCACTTTGTTAAAAATCACTCTCTCTAGTGGATTCCCATATCATTCAAGTTGACGTGTTCTGAGTGGCTCATCTTTGAGTCCATTCCACTTTAACACTTCAAAGTGATCAACCTGTCGAGAATTAACAATTTAGAAAATACGGATAACAAATCTATTTGTTATAAACCCTCTCAAGTCTACTTCCCATATCATCCAAATTGGCGTGCAATTAATGGCTTAGCTTAGAGTCTATGGCACTTTAACACTTTTCAGTGATCAACTCGTCAATAAGTGCCATTCGTTTTATAAACTTGAAATGAAATAATGAAACATCATTGTTACATAAAAGGATCTACCTTATTTGATTTATAAACTCACCCTTTCTGTCTTACACCCGAGCTAAGAAATTTAGCTACTCATAACAGAAAGTAATTGCAAGAAATATAAATTGGGGTAAATAAAAGCATAAAATTAAATAACACAAAGTAAATGGCGAAATATAAATAGCGGGAACTAATGAGTGGAAAGCGTAATAAATAAATGAAGGAAATTAAAGAACGAGAAATGAAAAGCAATTAAAACAAAGCATGAAAGAGAAATTCACCAAAAGTTTACTTGTATTTCTAGAGAGACAGAAAATACTACAAGTAGTAAGACAACTATCTGAGATATTGAAGGGATGATCAACATACTAACCCCAACATCTCTATTTATACTTAAATAGAGGTGAGGGCAAAATAGACAATTAACACAAAAGTAGAGTAGAAGTAACTAAAAGTAAAACTAAAGCATAAAGCTAAAGGTCTAATTGTATTATGTTTAGACAACTAATTTCCAGTCGTTTAAAATAAATACAACTATAAATACAAAAATGTCTTTCAAAAAGTTAACTTTTGTCATGTCATGTAGCTCGTAGCTCTCTATCCTTCATACTTCACATATTTGTCATGCTGCAGCAGTCCAACAACATCAACCAGCTTCAATCTGTCTTGAATAAGTTCATATTCGCCCACTATAGAGTAAAAACATGTAAATCATTTATTCTAGCTTCATAATAAAAAACTGAAAAATAAGAAAATAAAATGACTCAATGTTGGGATATGAATGAAAAATGTCTTATCTAAAAGAGAAGAAAATAGTGTTTAAGCACTAAATAATTAGTGCGTATCACACCCTTAAACTAAAACTGTTGCTTGTCTCCAAGCAACCAAAAGATAACTAAAAATGACTCAATATAAGGAAATACAAGTCATAGCAACAAGTGCATATGTAAGTAAACTTGTTCTATGTATCATGCCATCCATAGCCTTTAATAAATCATAAGTGAACACATACCTATATTAAGCACTTCTATAAACCATATGCTAGCACCACATTTCTTTTTGTTAGGTCAAAAACTTACCCATTAAAGGATCAATAGGACTTTTCCAACACTAGTTCTCATTTGGCGCATTTTTTTTTCTCACCAAGCCTTTTCTCTCATTTTTTGCTTCAAAATTGGAATTTCTCACTTTTTGACATGTTGGCTCTTTTGTTGACAACATACACTTTATCCCTGTGGGACATTTTTAGTGCTTTTGATAAATCCAAAATAAGGCATCTCTTTAGAACTTTTCTCTTATTGTGTTGATCTTTTAGCCTTTTTGGATACCCCTCCCCCAAACTCATTTGAAACAATGTTGTGTTTTTGGATGAATTATTGAGAGCAAGAGTGTCAAATGGCTATGATGAAAAGAACAAATGACCTATATCTTTTCCTAGAATTTTAGTGCAAGTTTAGACCAAATTATGTCCCAAAAAATAGAGTGACTAGTTCTAGCAAAAAAAACCAAAGTAGGTTAAAGAATGGTAAAAAAAAACTAGTAATCTATTGGGGCTATCATAACATTTAAGATAATAAGAACAACTTACTTGGCTTGCAAAAAAAAAAATCTAAAATAAAAGACTTTTCCCAGACTCAATAAATGAAAATAAAGAAGAAAGTTTGGAGCTAAAGAGTCATGATTAAACTTGCCCTACTCCAATGGAGTAGGTTGTCGTGTTGTTACTGTTGGAATGAATGCCGCAACACCAGACGTTTTCTTTCTTTTTTAGCACGATGTTCTCTTTTTTTCAACGCCTGAATCTCTTGTTGAAAATTGTCCAGGAATGGTGGAACTTGCTGGAGCACATCAGTATGCTCCTCGAACGAAACCATCCTCACTAACTCATCACGGTGTTTCTCTTTCCACTTATGTTTAAAGACTTTCCTCACCACTTGCTTCACTCTTTGACCATGACAATAATATTTCAATGGCACAAATGGGAGAACGTTTCATCCCATTAAGAGTTCTCCACATCAACTCACCAACAGTAGAACATGATTTTATGAAGCCTCCCGAGTCCTTGGATTGATTGTCATGTCCCTTTTCAAAAACAACTTGAAGATTTTCTACATAGCTTTGATGCAGGAATGTTGCAGTATCTGCAACATTATGTTCTTCCTGCACAGATTCAAAGCGTAGGGTAATGACAATATTGGCATTTTGTTGCACCTCTTCACTATTTTGAAGCGGAGAGGGGTTGCTCAACTGCTCAGGTGTTTCCTCAGAACTCTCAGTCTTTTGACTATTTTTCAAAGTATTAACCTCACTTTTATCTTTACCAACACACTCAGATTTTTCAATATCACTTAGTATAGGAATTTGGTTTTGATCACTAATAATCTCTTGAACATAAATTGTGATACTAACAACAATTATGTCTCTTAGTGCGTTTTCAATGTTATCGTTTATCATAGTTTGCAAACTTTGAAAGTGGTCATTCATCATAGTTTCAGGAGATTCGGAGAATGTAGGGGACAAAAATGAGTTGTTAAAATCATCCCCTTGAAAACTCCTAGAAAAATCAACTTGTTCCTCCCAAGATTGGTCAAAAGTATTTGACAATTGTTGCTCCAATCTTGGTAGGGAGGTATTGGTGATGTGAAATTACCATGATCTTGTCTACTTAAAGACAACTCCGGATGTTCCTCCCATGATTGAGTGAAACCATTAAAGTGGGAGGCATCCAAATTACCATCTCCTAAGCAATAAAGGATTCGGGGTTCGAAGGACAAATGCACCAGAAATGATCTCCGCCACAAAAGTCACAGAAAACAGACCCATACGGCCCAAACGATTGCCTTATTGAATCCATATACAGAAAGATAAACTCAAAAACTTGTTACTTGTACACACATTGAGACATATGACAAGTAACAAAGATGGTAGAAAATTAGATTAACAAGACTCAATCTCTAAACAACTATAGATTTACGCCTACCCCCGACAACGGTACCAAAAACTTGATGTGATCTAGATATTGTATCTCTACAACACTAAGTGGTAACACATACAAGCATACACGTGTCAACACAATCACCTTCAAGTAATAAAATGGTAAGAACCAAGTATCGTATTCCACAAGGATAGGTATCTTAAATTGCAAGATGCCGAGTTAAAAGACTAACTTCAGATGGCGAATTTGAAGACTTTGATGAGATCTCAATTAACACAACTAAAATTAATAGGAAATAACAGATAATAACAAAAATCCAGGGTGTAAGACTCAGGATGAGATGTAAATACTATTTCAAGTAGACTAATACTGTCAAAATGCTACAACATGAAACCATGCTGACAAATTGCTACAACATGCAATTAGTAACAACTAATTTCACCATTTTATTTTGAGGGTATTCCTCTCAGACTTCACCATAGCACTGATATTATAGCTTTCAACCCATATATCTATGAGGTATGTGGACCAGTGAAAGTGACAAATGGTGTCCTCAAAATATATGGATAAACAAATCTCTTTGTTAAAAATCACTCTTTCGAGTGGATTCCCATATCATTCAAGTTGACATGTTCTGAATGGCTCATCTCTGAGTCCATTCCACTTTAACACTTCAAAGTAATCAACTTGTTGAGAATTTACAATTTAGAAAATACAGACAACAAATCTCTTTGTTAGCAACTCTCTCAAGTCTACTTCCTATATCATCCATATTGACGTGCAATCAATGGCTCAACTTAGATTCTATGGCACTTTAACACTTTTCAGTGATCAACTCATCATGAAATGTCATTGGTTTTATAAAACTTGAAATGAAATAATGAAACATCGTTGTTACATAAAATAATTAGTGCGTATCAATGGCATATCAATGAGAGGTGTATACCAGGATAAGGGTGGCAAAATCATGAGTTATAATTTTTTTTGGGTTTTTATCAACATTCATTGTTGTCTCATCCCTATGATGCGATGACTTGGAATTATTGCAACTGTGTTATGCGTTGACTTAAAATTATCGCATCCTATTGATGCGATGAAGTGAGGTAATCTCACCAGTGTGTTGCGAGGAGTGAGTTAAGGTGCGACAAGTTAACTTATCGCACCTATATGATACGAAAAGTTGGGTTTATAGTACCAGTGTGATGCGATGAGTTGATATTCTCACACCAGTGTGTTGCGAGGAGATGAGCTTGTCCACCCATGTGATGCGATAAATTTATATAATCTTCTCTATGATGCGATAAGTTCACTCATACTGTATTTATTAAGTTATTTGGGTATTTGGATGCAATAAAAAAGTTTGTTATATCAAAATGATGTATCTTTGTTGTTATTACAAATATGATTTGGTGATTTTTCACCATGTAATCGCATCAAATGGATTTCTCACTAGACCTCAAAGACTAACCCTCATTTTTATTCAAAAATGTGCAATACAGGTCGGTCACAACAAAAGGACAATGGGAAAGGGAAATTGTGAAGTGTTATATATATATATATATATATATATATATATATATATATATATGCTTACATGGGTTATGGGATTAGCATGATATTATTTTTTTATGAATACTTGTTAGGTACTCAGGTGTTGTATAGAGATTTTGTGGAAAACATTGTTAGCTATTATGTAATACAACTTTTGTAAGATTTCGAGACCAAATGTGTAAATTATTTTTCTTGATATAAATATATGTTTATATGCAAATGTGATCTTGTGTAATTACAAGTTTGGTGTTAGAGCCTAGATTTAAGGGATTTAGGTATTCAGTATAATGCCTAGACTTAAACTGTATTATTTTCATATTAAGGGTCACTAACATATGTAGATTGGAATAAATATGATGGGTTAATAAAACGATATGTAAGGTAAATTTAAATTACAAATGGTCAATATAATTATGAAATTACAGGTACATATTTGCACTTGAAAACCTTATTAATTTACAGATGGCCAATCATTCACAAAGATCTAAAAGGATCACCCTTATCAGTCCGGATGAAAGGGAAAATTCACCTAAAAATAATCCTACCAATCTACCAGTGGGCAAGTGCAGAGGTTGAGGTCGGGGTAGAGGTCATGAAAGGGGTCGTGAAAGAGGAAGGAACAGTCAACCTGAAGTTTATCCAGACCAGGGTGAATAATTAAAGAGAATGTAAATCAAGAACCAATACAACCACCGGAGTATGTTACTCGGGACATGTTAGCAGAGGAAATGAGTATGATAAGAAATACACTAACATCTACTCTAGGAGTACTAGCCAAGGTAGAGACAGAAAGGGTCGAAATAAATCCACATATTCAATCTAGAAACACTAGAGAGGGCGATATCAAAATGTGTTTAACTTGTAAACCCCCAACATTCTCTAGAGAAAGAGACCCGGTAAGGGCAAGGTGCTGGTTGAGGGAGATATAATCTGCATTCAATACCAGTAAGTGTTCATATGAGGATAGAGTCAGATTTGTTGTATCAATGTTAAAGTCAAATGCTCTGTACTGGTGGGACGTTCAATCATTAGCAATACCTAATGTTTTGCAAACAATGTCCTGGATGAAATTTGTTGAGCGATTTAGAAAGTAGTTTGCCCGAAAGTGGCTGTTAGACAACTGGAAGAAGAATTCTTAAAGCTAGAACAAGGTAATCAGGACGGTAAAGGAGTATATTGAGAAATTTATCGAACACTCCCTATTTGTAGAACACTATATTTCGTCAGAATCTCGTAAAGTCAAAAGATACATTTGGGGGTTAAAGCCTTTCATACGAGAATTCGTGATTGCAATAAATCCTTCAACTTTTCCACTGGCGGTAGATGTTGTAGAAACAACAAAAAGAAATAAGAATAAGCAGGGAGAGGAGAAAGTGGTTGAGAAAAGGAAATGAGAAGGGTTTTTGATTGAATATAAAATACCAAAATTTGTAAAGACAGAGAATCGTCCTGCCCAACAATTTGGTGAAAGACCATGCCAGAGATGTCACCGTGTTCATCAGGGTGACTGCAATTTTGAACAAAGGAAATGTTATAGATGCGGGGAGCCGAGGAACTTGTCTAGAAATTTTTGGATTCCTCAAAGATGTTTTCATTGTAATTCCGTCGATCATATCAGACCACATTGTCCCCAGTTAAAAGTTCCAAGATTGACTATAGATGGAAATACTCCGAGTACGTGTGGGGGAGTCAACATTCGAAGAAGTGAATCAAAAAGGACGAGGGGACGATCTTTTCAGATGATAAAAGGAGAGGCAGAGGAAACCCTTGATGTGGTAACATGTACCTTTCTTTATTAACTCCGTATATCCCAAGGTGCTATTTGATTTTGGTGCAAATTATTCATTTGTATCACCTTTTTTTGTTGGGTGTTTATATGTGAATTATATGCCTCTTGACTAGACTTTAGTAAATGATACTGCTAATAATAGTCAAGTATTTGTTACACGTATTTTTGATAATTGTCAAATTGAAATTGAGGGATGTGGGTTGCCAATTCATTAGTTCCCAACACTAATGAGAGAGTTTGATGTTGTGGTGGGCATGGATTGATTAGCTGAAAATCAGGCTAATACTGTGTGCAACAAAACAGTGATCAATATTGATTTACCGAGGAAAGGACCGATTCTGATTTATGGTAATCGGCGGGATCATCATAACAGCCTGATATCTGTCATGAAAGCTAGAAAATGTGTTCAGAAAGGGTGTCATGGTTTTCTAGCTTATGTGATCGATTCAAAGAAAGAAAAGAGTAAACAAGAGTTTATTCATGTTATCTGTGAATACAGTGTCTAAAGCTCCATATCACCTAGCACCTTCATAATTAAAAGATTTAATGACCCAATTGAAAGAATTGCTTGATAACGACTTCATCAAACTAAGTACTTCACCTTGGGGTGCTATAGTGTTGTTTGTTAAAAAGAAAGATGGGACAATGAGGATGTGCATTGACTATCGAGAATTGAATAAGCTGAGAATAAAGAATAAATATCCTTTACGAAGAACTAATGATTTGTTTGATCAATTAGTTAGAGAAAGTTATTTCTCCAAGATTGATTTACGGTCAGGGTATCACCAACTGAAAGTCAAAGATTAAGATATTGCCAAAACAACATTCTGAACCAGATACGGACATCATGAGTTTTTGACCATGACATTTGGTCTAACAAATGCTCCAGCGATGTTTTTGGATTGAATGAACCGAGTATCTAATGAATATCTTGAAAAATTTGTTATTTTATTTATCGATGATATTCTTATATACTCAAGATCTGAAGAGGAACATGCCGAGCATCTTCGTTTAATTATCGAACTTTTGAGGAAAAGTTATATGCCAAGTTGTCCAAGTGTGTGTTTTGGTTTAGGGAAGTTCAGTCTTTGGGTCATGTTGTTTCTAAGGCAGGAGTAAAAGTAGATCCTACAAAGATTGAAGCTATTGAGAAATGGGAAGTACCGAGAACCCCTACCGAGATTCATAGTTTCTTGGGTCTGGCGAGGTATTATCGGAAATTCAATCAAGACTTCTCACGTATTTCTACACCATGGACCAAGTTTACAATTAAACGTGTTAAGTATGAATGGGAAGAAGACCAAAGTAAAACCTTCCAATTGTTGAAAGACCATCTATGCAGTGCTTCGATGTTATCGTTACCTGCAGGGTTTGAAGATTTTGTGGTATACAGTGATGCTTCAAAACTGAGTCTAGGGTGTGTATTGATGAAGAGAGAGAAAGTTATCACGTACACTTCTACACAATTAAAATTTCACGAGAAACAATACTCGACACATGACATGAAACTTGCGGTCATAGTTTTTGCATTGAAAATTTGGATACATTATTTGTTGGGAACCAAATGTCAGATTTTCATCGACTATAAAATCCTTCAACATTTGTTTAATCAGAAGAAACTAAATATGTGGCAAAGGCGGTGGATTGAATTGGTAAATGACTATGATTGGGAAATTCTTTATCACCCTAGGAAGGCCAACATGGTGGCTGACGCGCTTATTCGAAAGGAAAAGAGTGGAACAATTAAGGCCATTGCATTGAGAACAAACCTAACTCCCGACATTCATAATGAAATTCTAAGATGTCAAAGTGAAGCTGTCAAAGAAGAAAGTTTCAAGGCCGAAAGTGTTGGTGGAATAATTTCAACCCTGACAAAGAATGATAAAGGAATATGTTTCCAAGGCAGAATTTGGATACCATGTTTTGGGAACAATCGTGAACTAATTTTAGACAAGAGTCACAGATTGCGACACTTGATTCATCCTGGTACTAATAAAATGTATAAAGATTTAAAACCGTTTTATTGATGTCCAGAATTGAAGAGGGATATTTCAAAATATGTTGAAAAATGTTTGATGTGTCTGCAAGTGAAGATTGAGCATCAACGACCATATGAGAATTTACAGTCTTTGGAAATTCCTGTGTGAAAATTAGATCATATCACAATGGATTTTGTCATGAAGTTACCACAAACTCCAAAAGGGTATAATGCCATATGGGTTATTGTGGATCGTTTAACTAAATTAGTGCACTTTCTACTAATTAAGGAGAATTATCCTTTAGAAAGGCTTGCAAAAATTTAAATGGAAGAAATTGTGACTTGCCATGGTGTTCCATTGGCAATTGTCTCAGTTAGAGATAACATATTTACCTTTAAGTGTTGCGAGAGCTTCTAGAGAGCTATAGGATCTCAGATTAGATTGAGTACGTAGTACCATCCTCAAACAAATGGGCAGTGTGAAAGGACGATTCAGACTCTTGAAGATATGCTGAGAGCTTGTATTATTGATGTTGAACCCAGATACTCTTAATTGACAGAAACACAATTTATGTAAGATGAGAATTAAAAACAAACAATGTATCTCAAATGATTAATCGAAATATTCAAAGATGAAAGTAAAAACAATGAATAAACTTGAATATGTCGAATCCTTTTATTGATAAAAGATGATCAATTAAGGCAAAACGTAACCTCACAGAATTTGTGTATAGTATAAGTCGGTTCCTTCAGGTAATTTAAACCTGAGGCGGAAGCCTCCTTTTATGCGCCTAGGTCTAACAAACTATGCTATAAAAAGGCATGAAACTCTGAGTTGACTGGTCTGCATCCTTATCTTTGACTTCCCTTAAATAGCGGAGCAGACTTGGTCAAGCCCTCTCAAATCTGTTAGACGCTTGCGAGAATGTCTGGGCTAACATGCACGCGTTCCATGGAGAAGGTAGCCAGAATCTCTGCATGAACATACAAAAGCTCTATATGTATTATGGAGAGGCTCTGCATATGCAGAAGGTCTGCATGTACTATGCAGAGGCTCTGGTCTTGGAGTTGTAACTTGGTGTCAAACGCTTATGCTTTTTGGCGCACAAGGCTTGATCGTCAATGGCCATAGAGCGAGGGCTCTGTATGAATGGAACCTTCACTCTTGAGTAAGAGCTCTGATTCTTGATCTTCTGCACGTGAGCTCTTAGTCCAGACCGGTTCACTAGACTAAGTCCTAGAGACTAGAGTAAGAGACTTCTTACTTACACTTTCACAAGTTGGGGTTTAACAATCTCCCCCTAAGTATAAATAAGGACGGCTCTTACTCCAATTACAAAACAGAGTCTCTAATTGAAGCAAGAGGTTAAAAGGAACCTATGAATTACATTTACTATCTAAAGAAGTACAATACAATTGGAATGGAAATTAGATCGAATCAAAGATAGAAAGTACTTAAAAAAGATAAGAGGTCTAAACATTTAAGTCTAAAGAACTTCCTAAGAAATTCACGAAACTCTAACATGTTGCGTATCGACCTGAGAATGATTTTTGCTCGATCCTTTGCTCCTGGGGAGTTGTCTCTACTCCTGACTAGATTGTCTCTTATGTAGCGCAGAGTAGAGTTAGAGTACTTGTAGTTCTGGTTGTCTCGAAAGAAGATCTTCTTTTGGTGTGCGTTTTGAAACACCACTCCCATTTCTGGTTCCACCAATACAGTCCAAGAAGGGATGCTATTGATGCCCTGTAGATCTTCATTTGGTGCAGTGACAGTCAATTGATCCACTCCTAGATCCAGAGCTAGTTGGAAATCGAACTTGCATCTGAAGTCGAGCAGGTCTGTCATCGTTTGGCGTATGGCAGAGTTGGTAACAGCGTATTTGACCACCTTGTCCTTCTTCTGATCTGTGAAGTAAAATAGAGAAAGAATATCCCACGGATTTAGATTAATAAGATCACAGTGTGTGAACTTACAGATCTATCCGCGAGACCTCTCCACCATATACTCGTGGAAGATAATCTGATTATGCACAAAGGTACGCTTCTTGATGTCGATGACTTGCTTGATTCCATCGACGAAATGGATTGTAGAGATGGGCTGAGTAAAGCGATTTAGGAATCTCTGCCTGATGTGCTCTTGAACCATAGGATGAAGACTGGCCTTTTGGACAGGTGTCTCTTCTCGTAGGTTGTAGAGAAACTGGTAGATATCCTCGCTGTCTGTTGTGTCCTTGATTGGTTTATCAAGGGGTGTTGGCGTAAACATTGCATCCATGCTTTCCTTGATCTTTTGGACACGATCAGAGGGATACTTTCATTTTGGCCTGCTGGTTGCTTCTTCTAAATCTGCTCTGGTTGGCTTGACAGGTACCCACTGCCTCATAGCAGGAGTGACAACCTTGGTCCCTTGAGCAGGGACTCTAGCTCTGTGTGTACGTTGTTGTGATGGAGGAGCAGCAATGGTAACACCTTCTAGAGGAACGGCAACTGGAATGTGCAAAAGTGAAGGATCAGCCACATTCACAGCTACCACCTCTTCTTCTTTTCCTCTGGATGTAGGAGCAGCGGTATCCATGGCGTATTCTGTTGATGAAGACAGATCCAGATCTGAATCAGAAGATGCGTAGACAGATAGAAGATCTATCACTTCTGTAATATTTTGTAATCCGACTGGCTCTACCTGAGATGCCATGCGTATATTTCCTTTGCGAAACGCCTTTGCAAGTTATGGCACTGGTTGGCTTTGTGCCCTTTGCCTTGAAGGATCTTGTGTTGGTTGGCGTGGAGCAGAGGACGTTGGTGTAGAGGGGGCAACCATACTTGGAATGGCTGTTGGATAGTTCTCCACCTCTTGACGATTTTGAGGACCAGACTAGTCTGGGTATTCATCATCGTCAAGTCGTCTCCTCTTCGACGGATCAGCACAAGAAGATGGATCCATTCGTCGTTTAGGCTTCTGCTCCTCTACTTGATGCGTATACTTAATTTTCTCCTCAAAAACATTGAGGAGATCTTCGACTGCATCACCAACCTGTCGAATCTCGACGTCCAAGCGGTAGTTGAACGCGGCCAAAGAGTGTTTGATGGCCTCCGCTGCTTTTGTGGCTTTATTGTTGAATTTTGAAGTGAAGTTCGCCACCTTCTATAGAAGTCTGTCACCCAGAGCATTCATTGCGCTCTGTGTGACATAATCCACATGTATGTTCAGAGGGATGACCGCCTGGGCATCATGAGAAGTGGACGCCTCACCCCTCTGTACGGATGCTATGACCTCTCGCAAGGCCTCTGTATTTCGTGCCGTCAATTTCGTTAAAGTATCGAGACAAGAAGCATTCGTCGAAGACTCAGCTCTCAATACTGCCAAGGATGTTCGTATCTCATCCAAAGCAGGTGCAGAAGGGGACGACCTTACACGGGCCATGATGAGTTTTAGCTCTTCCAAGGAGCACCGCAAAGAGGTGACTAGGGAATGGAACTCTTCCCTAGTGACATATGCTGGTTGGGTAACCTTTGGCTCTACACATGGTCCAGATTGAGTCCTCGTTCTAGAGATGCCTTCATTCATGACTTGGTTTATGTTGGTCGGGGAAGGACTTCCAGCGGGTCCTCGTGGTTCTCCTTAAGGAGAATTCACTACCGTTGTTCTGTCAGAGAGAGTATCCAAGGCTGGTTCAGAGCCAGCCAGACAACTCTTCATGAGTGGACAAGAAGGTTGGTTGAGAACCTCCATGTCTTGTTCACCTATACCTTGCTCTAAACAAGGTGGGGAAACGCTAAGTGTAGAGGAAACGAATTCCTCTATATGAGAAAGTGGCATGATATGGGGAGACATATATGTTGGTCCCGTGAGGGTCTACAAGAAGATAAACAGTTTGTAGAAGAGGGGGGGATGAATACAAACACAATATTTTCAAATTTAAAATATATATTGATAGAGAAGATCAATACAGATTTTACAAGATTGTTTGCGGAAAGATAAGGTAATAAAAACCTATCTAAACAATCTTTGTTTACACACAAAGTCTTAGCAAATACAAGAAAAGAAATTGTTGTAAAGAAGATCCTTTACTTAAGCTAGAAAATGCTTGAAGTAAGAATTAGGGTTAGAGAATGAGTTGCGCGCACTCTACATGGAGAAGAAACACTTCAATTTATACCCAGTGCATTAAATGAACATTTAATGCAATATGGTAGGGTTAGAGTGCGTATCAAGCCTTAAGAGGAAGGCTTGTCCTTTGCTACAGTGAATAGTACAAAAAGCACTATTCATGAGCAGACATCCTTACTTAAAGTTGGTGGACAAAGAGTCGACTAGTCGGCTCCGTACCGTACTAACTTTCATAAGGGTATGGGTTTTGTCCTTTGCGTGCATAAGGACAAGACAAAAACAATCGTGCTAACCAAGCTCCCTTTGATCGCTGAATGCTGGAATGACCTGAAGGTCTCATCATCATTCGCTGAAGCTTGAGCAGTCTTCACACATATGTAGACAGGCTTGTAATCACTTAGTACCGCTTCAGATCACGTACTCGCCGGTCTCTAATCTTCAGTTTCAGTCTTCGATGTTTGCTGAAGGTTCTTTGGTGTGAGTGTTGTCTTCTTGAAGTATTGCTGTCTTTGATAGATTTACAGTGCAAGTTCTTCAGCGATCACTAAACATACTCAGTGAAGATCGCTAGAACTGAAAGTACATAAACATAAATACAACGTATAAGTAAAAGGGATTATCATCAAATCACTTGAGAGAGAGGATCAACAATATCACTTATACGTTCAAAGGTTGCACCCTTTTGAGAGGGTGTTCCTTGTGGTGTGGCTTCCTTTTGGCTGTTATAACAAGAGGCGATGCGACCGTTGGTTGGATTGGCTGGTTTGGGTTCGAGGTGTGCACATCTGTTTCAATGACTCCTGTGTCTCGACCACAAAAGCCAGATAATATGTTTGCTCTGGGAGGTGGGCTATCGAAATGGATGTGCCTATTTAGCCTAGGCTACTCTGACACACCCAGAGGCAGAGCAGCTGCTTCACCTCCTCCCTCTTCTTCTTCACTCTCTTCCTCTTCACTCTCACTCTCTTCTTCTTCTTCCTCACTCTTCTCACTAGAAGTGAAAGACCTAGCAACATCATCAAAAATCTCTTGGTCATCCTCTTGATCAGAGCTAGAGGATTGATGAGCTTCTTTCTCTGCTCGTAGTCTTACCTCCTCCCTTAGGCGAGCTATCTCTGCCTATCGAGCTTTTTTTGCTCGCTCTTCCTCTGCTCGTACATGAGCAAGTGCAACCAATCTTTCTTGATTTGCTCTCTCTGCTTCTTCCTTTTTCTTCTTCTCCGTCTCTATTTTTTTCTTTTTCCTTCCCTCCTCTCTTTTTCTTTGTTTCTCCCTCTCATGCTCTAATCTCACTGCTTCGTCCTCTGCTTGAGGCCTTAAGGTGTCCTCTATTCTTTTTTCTTCTTCGGCTCTTCCTCTGCATACCGAGGTTCGAGACACTGGTTCTATTGTCTCGCGTGTACGTCTGTACGCTCTCCTAATCTATTTCGTCTTCATGTACGCCCACAATTTCTTTGGAATGGGCCTTTCTGCCGTGTAGCCCTCCTTGTTGACTGTTGGCCTGTAGTAAGTGAGCACGTTCACTCTATGCACGGGCATACGACCTATATCGATATTGTTGTTGTTGTGGGCAGGCCTTAGAAGAAGACCCAAGAAGCACGGAAACAGCAGAGATGGCAATTGTCACCCTTTGGCCACCTCGTGATATTTCTTGGCCACAACAGCCTTGAACTCTGTGTAGAGTATCAAGGAGTAATCCAGAGACAAATCAAAGAAGATGCCATAAAAGATTTGAATGATGTTCGTGGAGCACATGTCGAGGCTCCCAATCTTCCTTGTCAGCGATCTGTTGACCAATATAAACATTGTATTCCACAATGGAGGTAGGTATTGACGACGATATTGTGATGGGTACTGGATTGCCTTGTTATACCCCAAAAATTTCAAGAAGGCCACGATCTCGTCGCCAGATGGGAGAGGGGCGAACTCAGCAAGCCTTAGGTCGGTTTTCGTTGGGATTTCAAGAACGCGAAAAAACATGGACCTGGATATTCGAACAGTGACAAATTCCTTTGAGAAATCCCTAACGATTCCTCTTTGAGAGTCGATAATGGCGCAAGATTGCCAGAATTCTTGGATATACCTTTCAGGTACAAGGTCATCCGTGTTTGTCAAAGCAGGGTTTAGAAAATGGTTTTGGAGGATGTTGATGATTGGGTAGTATTTTTGGTCGAAATTTTCAAGAGAGAGACGGAGGTCATGATTATTAGGTTTCCTCAACGGTTTTGTAGGTTGTGGTGTGTGTTTGGGAATTTCCAGATTCGGAAGATGACATAGTTGCAGGTTTTTAGGTGAAATAGAAGGGTTTGAAGAAAGCTAGGGTTTCAAGAATCAGTTCGTGATTCTTAAAAAGAGGTATGCGGAAAGGGTTTATAAAACTTACTTGACAAACAGGATGATAATTCGTTCACAGAATGGCGTTCCAGTATCTGTTAAGGCAGGTTGAAGAAAGAACAATGGCGGTTTAGAGGTTTAAGACGACGAGTGTTCTTGATTTTCTTTGTAAGCGTAAAAAATAATTTGGGGGTAAATAATATGTTTAAATAGAAAAAATAAAGTACTCGAGTAATTGCGCCCCAAACGTTAGATAAAAAAAACTAAAGCGGTTTTTAAACAGCCTATGGAGGAGCGCCACATGGAATGCCAGCTGCAAGTGGTGCCTCCCGCGTTTGAAAAACTAAGCTCACAGGCGGTGACGCTTAGTTTAAATGACAGTTATTTAAAAATAAAAAAAATAAAGAGTCGTACGCCTTCTTAATAAAATAATATATTTTGAATTTTCAAAAAATACTCTGGTTTGTGTAAAATAGAGGTTTTGAAAGGAACCAGAGTACTACATGAAGAGAAAAACAACATACCTTAGAATCTCATACAGAGACTTCGTGATTGAACTTATACATCTTCTCTGTGTAGAAAACTTGCTATGTTTAGAGGAAGAGGCTCTAGTACATACAAAGGCTCTGTCCTATAATCATATAAAGTTTTGAAGCAGAGGCTCTGTATAGTACATACGGAGGCTCTGTGTGACATGATCTAGTGCTCCCCCTTGATTTGAGCTCTTCTTATCTGCTCCCCCTTGAACTATGCTTGGATCATATGTGATAAGTATTGCACAAGCATAAGAACCAAGGTACAGAGGCTCTGTATCACAAGATGACTAGGACTTGAGCAAGAGGCTCTGCATGCATTATGCAGAGGCTCTGTCTCATGGAAAAATACAATAAACAACAAAATAGAAGTATGCAAAAGGGATGAGGAGGCTCTGTATAGTACATACAGAGGCTTTGGCTTAGTTGGAAAGATTGAGCATACCCAACTTCCTGACCAAGAAGTTAAATCTCTTTTCATCAAGAGCTTTTGTAAATATGTCAGCAAGTTGTAAATCTTTACTAACAAAGAACATTTCAATCATACCTTTCTCTACATGGTCCTTGATGAAATGATAGAGAACATCGATGTGCTTTGTTTTTGAGTGTTGCACAGGATTGGTTGTGATTGCGATAGCACTTTCTGAATCACACAGGATCGGAATTTTCTCGAACTCGACGCCATAGTCTTTCAGTTGGGTCTTCATCCATATCACTTGGGAACAGCAACTGGCTGCAGCTACATACTCTACTTCAGTTGTGGAGGTAGAGACGCAATTCTGCTTCTTTGAGGTCCAGCTTATGAGCTTGTCCCCAAGTAATTGGCAACTTCCTGATGTACTCTTTCGATCAAGTTTACAACCTGCATGATCAGAATCTGTGTACGCAATAAGATCAAAACTAGAATACTTTGGATACCACAGACCCAAAAATTGAGTTCCTTTAAGGTATCTAAAGATTCTTTTTACAGCCGAAAGGTGATATTCCTTTGGATTTGCTTGAAAACGTGAATAGATACATGTGGCAAACATGATGTCTGGTGTCCTCGATAAGTGTATTGTGTATCGACTTGGATTGTTGAATGGCTTGTCTGATCTCCATCCATTCGCTGTATCCATAGCGGCCAAGGTAGGAAGGGTACTCGGTAATGACATCAAGATTGTCCCTGGTGATGAGCATTGAGACCAGTGTTCCACCATCTTTAGAACGTCCGCTGATGCTGACGCTGATAATCGGGCGGGGACTGAGTCTCTTTTTCAGTTTTGCTTCGCTCCATTGCTTGTCCTTATCCATCAGCTTCAGGTTCTTCTTGCGTTCAGCTTCTGCAATCGAAAGAAGTTTAGCATGGGCTTGGACAACTTTCACCATTTTCTTGGACTTTTTCTTGGGAAGGACTTTTTCAGCTAGTGACTTGGCCAGCTTCAAGCTATCTTCAATCTATTTCTTTTGAAGCTCTAGCTCTCCTTCAGCCCTTAATGCCTCGAGTCTTTCAGCTTCAGATAATAAGTCAAACTCACCACTACTAGAGGTACGAAGAGGGATTTTTACTCTAGTCTGGTCGAGTGACTCCTTCAGCTGAGACATCTGCTGGGCGGTAGGAGCACGAGAAGTGGGTTGATCAGGTACCCGCTCCAGTCAACCGTAGGTGGTTGATGGAATATGAAGTTGATAATTTGAAGTAATCACTACCTGAGAGGTAGAGTCTTCAAACAAAGGTTGTTGAGGGATTTTGAACAATACCTTCAAGTTCCCTTCTTCAGCGACCGTTTTGCCTTTCGACTTGGGGTCCTGGTTCTCTGATGGAGTTGATTCACCTTGCCTTTGCTCTCTCTGGGATGCGGAATCCCCGAAAGTAACACCTTTGGTGACGGTTGATGGCTTCTGGAACTTGATGGTAAAGTCATCTTCATCATCGTCGTCATCGCCATCTAGATCATTTTCGGTGTCTGGAATGGTAGGTTCATCATCGTCTTCATCATCATCTTCATCTTCATCATCATCATCACCAACAACAGTGATGGTATGGGCATCATCCCTAGGGATGGCATCGACATCCTCAGCTAGAGCACCTTCGGTGGTCGGGATTACAGGAGCAGCAACTGCTTCAGCTCTAGGAGCCTCAGCTTTTATTGCAGCTATAGCTGATACTGAACCAATGGCCTGAGGAGGGGTAGGCACAGCATCAGATGATTCACCAGCGTTGGACCTCATCTCCCCCTCTCTGGCTAAGACTTGAGAGAATTGGCCAGAGAGTTCGTCCAAGCGCTGACGCTGGAGAACCATTGAATCCTCCAGCCTTTGTAACGCATTGGCTAGAGTTGTTGTTGCTTCACGCATCTCATAGAGCTAGGCTCAATCATCGGCAAAGAAAGAGGGTGCGATCACTGGAGCTGGTTGACGGACAGCATCCAGGATCTGTTAAAGAAGACCAGTCTGCTGATCAGCTATAGCCTGAGCATCGTCAGCCCTGTAGTGAAGAACAACAATGGCTTCGTCATTGGATTGAACAGCTTCTTGGAGAGTCTGGAGATGACTCTAAACTTCTAGAACATCCGCCTGGAGGGCAAGGAAGTTCGCATCCAGAGCACCTTGACGGGGCATCTCTTGGTGAACATTGTTGATCCTGCAGAGGACGGTATCAACGGCTGTAAGGAGAAGTTTTATGTCTGACGCCATATCATAGTCATCATCGACTTCTTCATCTCCTCCATTATCTTTCTCTCTTTCTTCCTCTTCCACTTCCTGAGCATCGGACTGATGCATCGTAGAAGGACCTGCAAAAGAAGAAGTATGAGCTGAGGACTCAAGGTTAGAAGAAAAGAAAGGGTAGAAAGATGGAATACCTGAGGGGCCATCAGTGACCTCTAAAGGATTGTCACTGGCGTGAGCAAAGATGTCCTCGAGAGGATGGACATCCGTATGATGAGGAGCATCTAGAGGAGCATCCTTAGGTCCAATGGTGTGCGTCTCAGTATCAGGGAGGATAGTCACTAATACATCACCGACATGTGTAAAAACCAAGGAAGGAGGAGAAGAGAAAATGGTCGAGAAGAGATGTGGGTGGTGTTCAGCAGTGGCGGCGTTGATTTTACACTTTCAGTGATTTGGGTCACTGAAGTGATTGGTGAAGGTACCACTGATACGACAGTGATGGGAGAAATCATTGAAGAGCTGGGAGGGTGAACAGAAGACGCCTCGGGAGTAAGGCTAGTTTCAATAACTGAAGCCTTTTGAGAGGCCCCAGCTAGTGATGTGGTTGTCCCCTTTTTGGAGTTCTTGGCTCTCTGAGGAGAACCAAGAGTTGGTTGAGAGGGTCGTTTTGAAAGGGTTTTGGTGGCTTGGCTAG
>NW_020201040.1:53527-55850 GCF_001531365.2 Cynara cardunculus var. scolymus
TAGTGATGGACACAATGGAAGATAGTGCCACATCACTGTCCCTCAGCTTATGATCTAGAATCCTGGATCCAAGCTTGAAAATCGGAAGGTTTCCTTCTTTGGGGTAAAGAGCTTGAAAACCGGAAGGTTTCCATTGAAAGAAACATGTTGTAAGGCACCACCTTTTCTCGCTGGCGCTTGTTTAGCTTAAGCACTAGGTCATCAAAAATGACCGCATCATAATTTATATTGCGACGCTGAATCGCAGACACGCGTATGATCTAGGCGATCCTAGAGGCCTGGTCCTGACCTCTAGTTTTTCCACCCATGCACTGGATGAAATGAGAAAACAGGTATTTCCAGACAGCTGACATACTGTTCTTCTCAATCTTTGTCAAGGACTTCAGAGGGGCGTTGGAGTCCCTCTTCATTGGTCACTGGTAGCCAATGGCATCAAGAAAGTTGATGATCTCGGTGGTGGAGGGTTAACTGTCGGAGGGACCCTTGGAAGACGAAGAGCTGAGCGGCGTGTAGACAGACCAAAGTTCACTTCCATGCGGTTGAAAGTGAAATGGATTTGCTCCATCTTGCGTCCAGTATCATCTTGGACTTCGACAACCTCAGCAGTGTACCAGAACTGCTGAAGAACTTTCTTGACCATGAGGGGCTCATGGTTGAGAGCGTAGCCTGAGGACGACTGCTTGAGAAAGTCAGCCGCATCTTGGTAATGTGCCTTAGAGGAAGGTATCTTCAACAAGGCAATGTGGTTGTTGGCCTTGATGGAGATCTCGTCAATGGAGAAGTTGACAGTCTTGGCAGCCATCTGTTTGTATCAATAAGAAGTAGAGCAAATAGGTTGTTAGAAATAAGCCAAAAGGTTATGGTTAAGATTATAGAACAAGTTTTTGAACAAGTAATAACTTCTTTTGAAAAATCCTAAAAAGATTAGGGTTTATCAAGTGGAATGAGTATAAAGAAACAAAATTATAATCAAGAAAGAGATGATTAATGAATCTTTACTGTTTAATGTATTAAGAGAACAAAGTTCTTAAACACATTTCTTGTATTAGTAAGAAGAAAAGAAGATTCTGACCTTTGAAGATTAAGATGAAAGGTCGAAAAGGGTTTGAAGATTTAGAGAGATTTCTTGCTTTGGAGAGATCTTAGCAGAGGTTCGTCTAAGAAATTTGAAAGCGTAAAGAGAAAAGTGGAGAAGAAGTCTCATATTTATAGGTAGAAGGAGAGAGAAATAATATGAGAGAGAAAAAAGACGACGGTTCGGGAAAGTGGTCATGATGAAAAATATATCACGTTCTCATCAATGATTGGATAGCATTTAATGAGGTAGTGTAATGACAGATCATTTTGCGCGTCTCAAAGCGTCATTCATAATAAACAGAGAATGTCGTCATAAACACGGTTCATTAACTATTTTCTTTTAAAAACAAATATGTCACGTTCTCATCCATGATTGGATAGCATTCAGTGTCAAAAGAAAACTGAAAAACCCCATTTAAAACATTTTATCACTGAAGAGAAATATTCAGTGATGGTTTTAAGACATCAGGTTTTAGTGATAAGAGAGTCACTGAAACTGGCATTTAAAAATGATTTTGATCACCGATAAGAAAAGTGTCAGTGATCTTTTAGATTTTTAAGATAAGTATAAAGATATACTTGAAGATGTGGTGAGTGTAGAGAATCACTGAGACCACCTTTTAAAACATTTATCATTGAAAAAGAGAAAGCTTTAGTGAAAGTTTTAAGTTGAGAAAATAGAAGAGTAATCATACCTTAGAAAGAATAGATATATTTACTCAAGAGTTCAGTGTTTGAGATAGAGCACTGAATCATTTCACAAACTGAGTAATGTTTAAAGACTGAAGATTAATCTTCAGTGTTCAACATGCCTAATTCGCTGATCAAGATATTAAATCTTGTCTCATCAAGAGGCTTGGTGAAAAGGTCAGCGAGTTGATACTCAGTTGGAACAAAGTGAAGTTCAATATCACCATTCTTAACATGATCTCTGATAAAATGATATCGGATCTCAATATGTTTGATCTAGGAGTGAAGTATAGGGTTGTTTGCAATTGCAATAGCACTGGTGCTATCACAATAAATAGGAATCCTTGAAAATTGAAAATCGTAGTCCAGTAGCTGATTTTTCATCCAAAGAATTTGGGCACAACAGCTACCAGCGGCTACATACTCAGCTTCAGCTATTGATGTGGACACTGAATTTTGCTTTTTTGCTTGTCCAGCTTACCAACTTTCCACCTAGAAGCTGACAGCCTCCAGTGGTGCTTTTCCTATCAATTTTGCAACCTGCAAAATCACTATC
>NW_020201040.1:56270-57495 GCF_001531365.2 Cynara cardunculus var. scolymus
GGATACTTAGGGTCAAGAAACCCTGGAGGTTGTTCAACATAAACTTCCTCATGAAGTTTTCCATTAAGGAAAACACTCTTTACATCCATTTGAAAGACCTTGAAGTTTCTATGGGCAGCAAAGGCTAGAAAGAATCGAATCGCTTCGAGTCTAGCCACTGGTGCGAAGGTTTCGTCATAATCGATTCCTTCTTTTTGTTTATAACCTTGAGCAACAAGCCAAGCCTTATTGCGGGTTACCACACCATCTTCATCCAACTTGTTGCGATAGACCCATTTGGTGCCTATCACTGATTTATCAGATGGACGTGGGACAAGGTACCAGACTTTGTTTCTATCAAACTCAATGAGCTCTTCTTGTATAGCAAGAACCCAACTAGGGTCAGAGATAGCATCCTTGATTTTCTTGGGTTCAACTAARGAAAGAAAGTTGACAAAGAGACATATATTACCTAGACCTCGACGTGTCTTGATACCTGCATCTGGATCACCAAGAATTTGATGAATTGGATGGCTTTTAGTCCATCGCTGAGCCGGTAGAGGAGCTTCATCTGAATAGGCAAGTTCAAGTATGGAAGATGAGGCTTCAGCAGCAGTTTCTTCAGCAATAGGGACTATTGCCAAAGGAGCCTCAGATTCAGCACCTGAAACAGGTTCAGAAACTGAAGGCATTTCATTCACTAATGGATCAGTGTTTGAAGTAGAAGGAGGTACACAGCTAATGGGCACTGCAGCGATCTCTGAAGAAGATGTGGTGGAGTGACTAGCTGTAACTGGAACGATGAGTGGATCATCTTCAGCTTCTGGAGATTCAGTGTTAAGAGGAGCACTGTAGGAAGCTTCAGGTTGTCGGTAGTGAGATATCATCCAGTTCTCTAATTCATCCTCATCATTTGAGATGGGTTTAGAATTAGCTGACTGAGATTCGTCAAAAGTGACATGAATATATTCCTTTATTGTCTGTCTTCGTTTGTTGAATACTCTAAAGGCTTTGGATACAGAAAAATATCCACGAAAGATTCCTTCATCAGCTTTGGGATCGAACTTTCCAAGTTGGTCGCGGTTGTTAAGAATATAACAAGTASAACCAAATATATGAAAAAAGCTTATGGAAGGCTTTTGTCCATGGAAGAGTTCATAGGCTGTCTTCTTGAATCTTTTCACGATCAGCGATCGGTTTTGAGTGAAACAAGCGGTGTTGACAGCTTCAGCCCAGAATTGAGTAG
>NW_020201040.1:58725-68153 GCF_001531365.2 Cynara cardunculus var. scolymus
CTATTGGGGTCCAGCTTTGTTAGAGGCTTCATCATCTGATGCTGACGAATCAGTAACAGTAGATGGCATCACTAAACCTGAAGAGGTTTGAATGGAAAAAGGAACAACCCTTGACACTACTAAGGTGGTTTCAGTGGAAGTCTTCACTGAGCCTGAAGAAGAGATTCAGTGGTTGGAATTACAACGTCTGATGTTGAAGACTTTTTAGCAGGAGTTGTCTTCAGTGAGCCTGAAGAAAAGGCTTCAACGGTTTACTTCACCTTGGTTGCAAGATCAGCCTTTGTGGACGATTTCACCTTAGTTGATTTCTCAGTCTTGGTTATTTTCTTGCCTTTAGCTGGTGAACCAGCTTTGGCGGCAGAAGGACACTTGCTGGCAATWTGTGTTTTCTCACCACAGTGTTTACACTTCCTAAAGCTAGGAGTAGCTTTAGGGCCAGGAAGTATCAGACTAGAAGCGGGACCAGCTCCAAGAATTTCCTTCTCATTGGTTCTAGGATGAACATTTGAGGAATTGGATTCCTTAGGTGAAAAGTTCGCCTTGAGCTGTGACTTAGATTTCTGATGCGATTCAATTTCTTAGTCCCTGAAGAAGAAGAAGCTTTACAAGTTGAAGGAATAGACCTAGATCTATTAGACTTGTTAGACTTCTTGGGAAGGGATGTTGTGACAATGGATTTCCCTTTGTCTTTGCACCCAAAACTCGAAGGAGTTCCTTCAAGATGACTCTCAGTAAAAGAAGAGGACTGAGAGGAAGAAGTGTTGGGAATAGAAGAGACGAAGGTACCAAACTTGAGCATGGTCCTGTCTTTAACACATTCTTCCTGATCATAGAAGAATCCTAGACCAATCTTTGTGTTGGCGAGGATCTGAGCATTAATGATCTCAGAGGCCTTGATGGAAGCTTTGCACCACCCTTCGATGGAAGCTTTGCACCACCCTTCAATGGTAGCTTTCTCAGCCTTGAGTTCAGCGATTGCTCGCTCACGCTCAACGATAGCCTTCTCATGTTCAACAGTGATGGCTTGGTTTACAATAACCTGATCTTTAAAATTTTCCTCAATAGAGGTCAGTGAGTAGAAGAAAGACTAGAAGAAGACTAGAAGAAGAAGAAGGTTCATTCAGGAAACATACCTGAGTAGAAGAAAAAGATGGCTCAGAGGAGGTAGACACGTTAGAAGATCCTTCATCAGCATCTATGGCCATCAAGCAAACGTAGGCTTTGTCCTCTTCATCTGAAGATGATTCATTGGATGATTCAGCCCAGTCATGCTCTTCAGCAATAAGGCCTTTAGCCTTTCGCTGGTTGTTCTTCATCTTCTTATACTTCTCCTTCAGTTTTAAGTACTTTTCATCTTTGTTCCTGAAGGAGGAAGGAGCTTTAGAAGATGGCATCGCAGTCTTCTTTGATATGCATTCACCTGCAAAATGTCCATGTCGGTGACAGTTGTAGCAACAGCTAAAGCCTTGTCTATTCTTTCAGACTTTCGCTTTTCCCTGAGGGATAGCTGAGGAGATCTGCGGAAGTTGCTCTTACTGGCAAATCTCCTAAATGACTTAGTCAGGAGTGCCAGGGACTCATCAAAATCTGTTAAATCAGATTTTGGAATATCCTCGGAAGAATCTATCTCCGTGATGACCACAGGAGGAAGAGAAGAAACAAAAGGGGTAGAAGGTGTTTCAACTGAAGAAACTTCAGAGATCAAAGCTAAAGGAGAGCTTTTCATTTCCCTGGATTCTTTTACAAGATTCCTTTTCAGTTGACGAGATTGCTCATAGTTAAGAAGAATCCCGTATAAAGTAGAAAGAGAAAGAGTGGACATGTCATTTGACATCTTGAGACACATGGAAAAGGTGTCCCAAGACTTAGGAAGGCATTCTATAAACTTAGTCAAAGTTTCAGAATTAGAATATTCCYTGCYGACAGCCYTAAGATCAATAAGAAGGCAGTTAAATCTCTGATGTACTTCAGACAGCGTCTCAGACTTGCCACCGAGAAAGCTTTCATACTGTCTTACTAGATTGATCTTTCTGATCTCCTGAACCTGAGTAGTTCCTTCATATTGGACACAGAGTGTATCCCACATGGATTTAGTGGTTTTGAGTTTCATCACCGAGTGATAAATCTCATCAGGAATAGACATAGCTATTATAGACCGAGCACGCGTATCTATAGCTATCTTCTTCTTGTCCTCATCGCTCCACTGATGTGGGAGCTTTAGAATCTGCCGTCCAGGAATCACGGTAGTCGTAGTTGTTGCTGGAACAGCTGGAGCAATAGCAAATGGAATATATGGTCCATTTTCTATGTAATGTGGAATTTCAGGATCCACACCTTCCAGAAAGAGGGACATCTGGTTCTTCCAGAGACTAAAGTTGTCACGGACAAACCGGGGAGGTTTGGCAAGAGAGCCATTATCTTGTGTGTGTGTGTTTGCAATTTGTTAAGCCATTTGTAAGCGATAAAGTTATCTAAGAAATAAGATAAACTAATACAGAAAATAGCTAAACACAAGGAAAGAAAGAAAACACTGCTTTGATACCACTTGTTGGTCCCGTGAGGGTCTACCAGAAGAGAAACAGTTTGTAGAAAGGAGGGGATGAATACAAACACAATATTTTCAATTTTAAAATATATATTGATAGAGAAGATCAATACAGATTTTACAAGATTGTTTGCGGAAAGATAAGGTAATAAAAACCTATCTAAACAATCTTTGGTTACACACAAAGTCTTAGCAAATACAAGAAAAGAAATTGCTGTAAAGAAGATCTTTTACTTAAGCTAGAAAATGCTTGAAGTAAGAATTAGGGTTAGAGAGTGAGTTGCGCACACTCTGCATGGAGAAGAAACACTTCTATTTATACCCAGTGCATTAAATGAACATTAAATGCAATATGGTAGGGTTAGAGTGCGTGTCAAGCCTTAAGAGGAAGGCTTGTCCTTTGCTACAGTGAATAGTACAAAAAACATTATTCATGAGCAGACATCCTTATTTAAAGTTGGTGGACAAAGAGTCGACTAGTCGGCTCCGTACCGTACTAACTTTCATAAGGGTATGGGTTTTGTCCTTTGCGTGCATAAGGCCAAGACAACAACAATCATGGTAAGCAAGCTCCCTTTGATCGCTGAATGCAGGAATGACTTGAAGGTCTCATCAACATTCGCTGAAGCTTGAGCAATCTTCATACATATGTAGACCGACTTGTAATCACTGAGTACCGTTTCAGACACGTACTCACCGGTCTCTAATCTTCAGTTTCAGTGTTCGACATTTGGTGAAGGTTCTTTAGTGTGAGTGTTGTCTTCTTGAAGTATTGCTGTCTCTGATAGATTTACAGTGCAAGTTCTTCAACGATCACTGAACATACTCAGTGAAGATCGCTAGAACTGATACATAAACATAAATACAAAGTATAAGTAATAGGGATTATCATCAAATCACTTGAGAGAGAGGATCAACAATATCACTTATACATTCAAAGGTTGCACCCTTTTGAGAGGGTGTTCCTTGTGGTGTGGCTTCCTTTTGGCTGTTATAACCAGAGGCAGATGCGACCTCTGGTTGGATTGGCTGGTTTGGGTTCGAGGTGTGCACATCTGTTTCAATGACTCTTGTGTCTCGACCACCGAAGTCAAATAATATGTTTGCTCTGGTAGGTGGGCTGTCGAAACGGATGTGCCTATTTAGCCTAGGCTGCTCTGGCGCACCCTAAGGCAGAGCAATTGCTTCACCTCCTCCCTCTTCTTCTTCACTCTCTCCCTCTTCACTCTCACTCTCTTCTTCTTCTTCCTCACTCTCCTCACTAGAAGTGAAAGACCTAGCAACATCATCAAAATGCTATTGGTCATCCTCATGATTAGAGCTAGAGGATTGATGAGATTCTTCCTCTACTCGTAGTCTTGCCTCCTCCCTTAGGGAAGCAATCTCTTCCTGTCGAGCTTTTTCTGCTCGCTCTTCCTCTGCTCGTACACGAGCAAGTGCAACCAATCTCTCTTGATTTGCTTGCTTTGCTTCTTCCTTTTTCTTCTTCTCCCTCTCTATTTTCTTTGTCCTTGCCTCCTCTCTTTTTCTTTGTTTCTCCCTCTCTTGCTCTAATCTCACCCCTTCATCCTCTGCTTGAGGTCTTAAGGTGTCCTCTTTTCTCTCTTCTTCTTCGATTGTTCCTCTGTATCCTGGGGTTCGAGACACTAGTTCTATTGTCTCGCGTGTACGTCTGTACACTCTCCTAATATCCTTCGTCTTCATGTACGCCCATAATTTCTTTGGAATGGGCCTTTCTGCCGTGTAGCCTTGCTTGTTGACTGTTGGTAGACGACCCATATCTATATTGTTGTCGTTGAGGGCAGGCCTTATAAGAAGACCCAAGAAGCGCGAAAACAGCAGAGATGGCAATTGTCTCCTTTTGGCCACCTTTTGACATTTCTTGGCCACGACAGCCTTGAACTTTGTGTAGAGTATCAAGAAGTAATCCAGAGACAAATCAAAGAAGATGCCATAGAAGATTTGAAGGATGTTCGTGGAGCACATGTCGAGGCTCCCAATCTTGCCTGTCAGCGATCTATTGACCAATGTGAACATTGTATTCCACAATGGAGGTAGGTATTGACGATGATATTGTGATGGGTACTGGATTGCCTTGTTATACCCCAAAAATTTCAAGAAGGCCACGATCTCGTCGCCAGATGGGAGAGGGGCGTACTCAGCAAGCCCTAGGTCGGTTATCGTTGGGATTTTAAGAACGCGGAAAAAAATAGACTTGGATATTCGAACAGTGACAAATTCCTTTGAGGATGAGGCATAAAATCCCCAACGATTCCTCTTGAGAGTCGGTAATGGCGCAAGATTGCCAGAATTCTTGGATATACCTTTCAGGTACAAGGTCATCTGTGTTTGTCAAAGCAGGGTTTAGAAAGTGGTTTTGGAGGATGTTGATGATTGGGTGGTATTTTTGGTCGAAATTTTCAAGAGAGAGATGGAGGGCATGATTATTGGGTTTGATTGGAAGAGGAACCATGTTTTGACTGGTTTCCTCAACGATTTTGTAGGTTGTGGTGTGTGTTTGGGAATTTCCAGACTCGGAAGATGACATAGTTGCAGGTTTTTGGGTGAAAAAGAAGGGTTTGAAAAAAGCTAGGGTTTCAAGAATCAGTTCGTGATTCTTAAAAAGAGGTATGCGGAAAGGGTTTATAAAACTTACTTGACAAACAGGATGATAATTCGTTCACAGAATGGCGTTCCAGTATCTGTTAAGGCAGGTTGAAGAAAGAACAATGGCGGTTTAGAGGTTTAAGACGACGAGTGTTCTTGATTTTCTTTGTAAGCGTAAAAAATAATTTGGGGGTAAATAATATGTTTAAATAGAAAAAATAAAGTACTCGAGTAATTGCGCCCCAAACGTTAGATAAAAAAAACTAAAGCGGTTTTTAAACAGCCTATGGAGGAGCGCCACATGGAATGCCAGCTGCAAGTGGTGCCTCCCGCGTTTGAAAAACTAAGCTCACAGGCGGTGACGCTTAGTTTAAATGACAGTTATTTAAAAATAAAAAAAATAAAGAGTCGTACGCCTTCTTAATAAAATAATATATTTTGAATTTTCAAAAAATACTCTGGTTTGTGTAAAATAGAGGTTTTGAAAGGAACCAGAGTACTACATGAAGAGAAAAACAACATACCTTAGAATCTCATACAGAGACTTCGTGATTGAACTTATACATCTTCTCTGTGTAGAAAACTTGCTATGTTTAGAGGAAGAGGCTCTGTATAGTACATACAGAGGCTCTGTCCTATAATCATATAAAGTTTTGAAGCAGAGGCTCTGTATAGTACATACGGAGGCTCTGTGTGACATGATCTAGTGCTCCCCCTTGATTTGAGCTCTTCTTATCTGCTCCCCCTTGAACTATGCTTGGATCATATGTGATAAGTATTGCACAAGCATAAGAACCAAGGTACAGAGGCTCTATGAATGTTTTGGCAAAATAACATATAAAATGCAAAATCTGTGTAGGGTAGAAAGATAAAGCAACGTGTGCTTCTGTTTAGGCTCAAAAAGATAAACCGTGTGGACTACACAAATTTATCAAACACAATTAGTGATCAAAAAGACTTGAAGGGGGGACATATATCCTTCTAATTCAATATCAACTTTCTCCGTATGAGAAATTGATAGATGATGAGCTGTGTGTCCCAAATGTTATTGAAACACTTATCTGTTGAGAGATAAATGAGTAGCTGGTGGGGTTGTGACAAGAATTGGCTTGGGCTTTGCCTTTTTCAATATTAGTCTCGAAAGAATTGAGAACAAATAGATTGTGTGGTAWGCCCRGATTTTAGAWGTTTGGAACAAGATTCTTATGTTCTTTTAATCCTGACACAACTCTCGTCAATTCTTTWGTCTCACARYAACTACCCCTCTCATTTTCATTTTAGTCTCAGYACACAAACCCTTTTGTATATAAAGCTCACTCAGATATGGTTSTCCTCATGGGTAGGTTTGTYAGTTCTGAMATTCCATTGAGGTATTTCTGATAAACACTCAGTCCCTCCTAAAATTTAGCATTATGCAYAGTTGATCACAAACAGTTGATCAAAAAAATTATTGCAAATAAGCACAATGATCAGATAAAAWTTTATCAAGATATTTGGCTTTTAAGCACAATCAATGAAGGAGTGATACGACAACAATCAGATTATTCAGTATGCGAGAGAAATGAATGAAGATCTGTAAGAACAAGTTCATAGATTATGATATTCAAAAAAATTATCAAATGTATATCAATCAAAGTAAAAAAATATATCAGAAAACAACATTTGATTACAAACGAGTGTATTATCACCGAAAATGATATTATTATAAGAGACGTAATAATAACAGTTTGAAAATTAGCTGAAACAAGTATTGGAGTTATGTTCGAAGAGAAATTACGCAAGTAAAATCACAAGAAATACCTGTTCAGAAAATGTACTCGTTTAAAAAAATTTCACTTCCCCAAAACATTTATTGAACTTCTAGAGACTCCCCCTTGAAAATAGATTATAGAAATATTTGGATTCAGCTCAAAAGTAAAAAAAAACAAGAAAACATGTTTAGCACGGGTCCTAAACTGTGTGTTTAGAAACCACACTCGGTAAAGAACGGGTCCAGAACTGAATTTTTCAGAAGCCTCGTTTGGAACATATTACAACTTCCCCTGCATTAGTGTATCACTGATATGATATTCTGATCAGCACAAAATTGACACACCTGCAAAACCAGATTAAGTAGATTTTGGTACCCAAATGAACTTGGGTCCTATTTTGTTAGTATCGGGTTGAGGTATGTTGTAACTTCCAAACCATCTATATCTATTTGATATCTTCTTTTTAGCACTTTTAACAGGTAAATMWGATRAKYAGTAAGAACCATACYAGTCATTATTATACCTGTTAAATGAATTCCARCTGTTTTCAAACCAGTTGTTCCYATATCCTCTGTTGATCTTMTTGTTAACAAAATCATTAGATCCACAATTTGAGCATAGGATTCTTCTCTTGCTGAGACTGGTCATTTTATTAGAAGAACTCRTAGTGCAAGGAAGAACAATGTTAGTTACRACATATTTATGAGACACAACTGAATCAGCYTTATTCACCCRTACTTGTTTAACTTTTGAAAAATTATTGGGTGATCCAATGACATACCMTTGATAAAAYTGATTTGAAGAATGAGACTTGTTCTTAGAAACAGTTGATTTAGGACTACTTGAAGAACTATTGGATTTAACACTAGAACAGTTATAAAAGCAAGTTTTACACTGAGATTGAGAACCAGTTGAGTTTTCAGCTCTTGAAAAGTCTGAAACTTTCTTAAGTAACTGATCTCTCTCATCTGCAACTAAATCATAATTCTTCTTAAGTTCAGTTCTCATGTTCAATTCAGACACAAGTTCTGTCTCTAGACCAGACAACTTCTTTGAAGTATCCAAAAATTTACCTTCTAATTCTTTCTTCATCTTTTCAAACACTTTTCTTTCTTTCTCAAACTTCTTTCTTTCTTCATCTGAACTTCCCTTATCATTCTCCGAAGCAATGTCAAGCCATTTCTTTCTCTCAGTAAGCTCTTTGGCAATTGCAACATGTTTCTTAACAGTACTTCTCTTCTCAAGAACAAACAACCTYTTCTCTTCATCTAGAGCTTTTTRCTTTTGTTCARCCTCTTWCTTTTCTTTATCARCCTTGGCTCGTTCCAAGATGATAAGTTGTTCAAAATCTGAAATTTGATTCAAAAGAAATTTAGCATTCAGCTCAAGTGAATTAATCTTATTTTCATAAGATATACGTTCAGCTTTAAATTTTCTTTCTAGTTCAACCACTCTCTTCTTCTCTTTCTCAAAAACTTCTCTTTCATCATTCAAATTCTTTTCCACTTCTAAAACCTTTTCTCTCTAGAATCAGAAGCTTTCTTAGCTCAATCATGTCACTTTCAGAATTATGAGATTTATCAGTTTTAGAATACTTTCTACCTGAAGAATTTCTTTCAGCTCTGTATTCACTCTGAACTTCTTGGAGTTTGTGAAATAGATCGTTATTAGACTTACTCCATGTTTTCAATTCAATATCACAATCTTTTCTTACATCATTCAGAGAATTTTTAAGTTTCTTAATTTGATTTTTGAAATCATTCTCAACTCTTTCTAAAACGTCTTTATGCTCTTTTTGCATATTTGCAATGAATTCTACATTAGAATGATTCTCATAAAAAATGCTTATGTATTTTTCTTTATAGTCCACAATGCTTGTTTCCAGCTTGCAAATCTGAGCTCTCATCTCTTGATTCTCCTTCTCTAAAATATCTGCCATTTAGACAAAAAATAAGATTGATTAAATACAGGATCTATGCAGTTAAAAAAATGATTAAAGAAAAACGAACTAAAAGAATTACACAATTTCTCTAAAAAAAATTCACACTTCACACAATTCTCAAATAGATGAAAATWAAASMAAATTTCAATACTCAACCAAATATGACAATCTTGACACTTTGATTAAATCTARAYGCCCAATAGTTTTGATAAACTTGTAATCAAATTCGGWCACCTTGTTAACAAATTTGGACAATTTAATATGAACACCATGMACATGAAATAATAATGGCCGGACGAGATTAGCATGCAAGAATATCAACCTATRTACTTAAATMGCATACCTCATGAATCTAAACCGCTCAAGGAWTTATGTATGAATCCGATCAAAGCTGTGATCTTAATCTGCTCAAAGCTAAATCCGGTTAAGTCTGCASAAGACTTAAACTAAATCGCTCACACTCACTCTTAATCCGCTCAAGACAAGAATGTATAACGCTCAAGTCTAATCACTAATCCGCTTATTGCAAACTCTAAATTGCTTACTGTATGAAGCTTAATCCGATCAAGTCCGCACAAGAGAT
>NW_020201040.1:68638-85632 GCF_001531365.2 Cynara cardunculus var. scolymus
ACTAACAAGATTCAATCGTAAAAGACAACCAAGATTAGATCAAAACAGCCCACAAACACAAATATTACAAAAGTTTATACAAACTTTGGATCAAACTCTACCTTTTTATGAGTTTTCACATGAACATGAAGAACATCAATACTTCATAAAATCTCTAAATTTTTACTTTCAAAAACAAAATCATGTAAATGAAAGAATGAAACAGATTCACGATTTAAATCCGTACATAATGAACACAATTTTAACAATAAATTGTTCAAAAATGAGAGATTTATGAGAAAATTTATGAAGAAAAAGATGAACATTCAAGAACATATATATGAACATCAAGAATAAGAAGCTAGAATTTCCAGAAAATTGTGCAATTCATGAAGATTTCTTCAATCAGATTTCCTACAAACGTGCTGTGATACCAATTGAGAGTCCACAATCAATCAATCTTCATTAAAGCTTGAAGAACAATGTCAGATCTGGATATATTCAAATAAGAACATATAAGGAGTAGAGAGAGAAAGTCAAAGCTCTAATCTTGGTCAAACTTCACTATTACAAATCTGATATTACAATGAAGAATCCTACTGAGATTACAAGATATCACCCTATTTATAGGGTCAAAAATAAAGGCCTAGTCAAAGTCAAATCAAACACAGTGACTTTATACAATTATAAACAAAATAAACTTTCAAGACGAATACAATTTTACACTAATTTTTAGTCCCAACAACAACTCCTGACCTGATTCAGACATAATGGTGCAAGCTTCCTTTCGGAACTTGACATTGTAGCCAAAATCACATAGTTGACTTATGCTCAAAAGATTATGTTTAAGCCCAGAGACATAAGCAACTTTAGAGACAACAACCTTACCTTGTAGTAGATCCCCATATCCCTTTATCTCTCCTTGCATGTTATCCCCAAAGGTCACTTTTCCTCTAATCTTCTCTCTGTATGAGGAGAGCAACCTCTYATTGCCGGTCATGTGTCTTGAGCATCCGTAGTCAAGATACCAAATGTCCACATGCGGCTTTTGCAAAACAAATTATAGGGATTTAGGTACCCATTTCATAATGGGTCCTCGATGATTTGGGATAGAGGATAGCTTTTTAGGCTTTGGGAGAGGCTTTGTGTCTTCACCTGAGTTACCAGACTTGGATTTAGTCCTTGATGACCTAGAGAGAAGACAGTTAGGGTCAGAGAAATGATGCTTTAACTTATGCAGCAGAGAGAAACATTCACAATTATGAACACATTTTAAAAAACAAAATGATTTATGAGCTTTAAAGAACAAATTATTACAATCATACCTAGCATTGGTAGTTCTAACAAACTTCCTATCTAGATTTGATTGTTTTGACAGTGAATGAGTCTTCTCTGTTTTCTTCGTTCCTACTCCTTTGGCCTTCAGAGGCCTCTCTGAAACAGAGGAATTAATATTAGAGCATACAGCGGATTTTCTCTTCTGTTTTAGAGTGAATTTAATTGGTTTCGATTTGGAAATTGAGCCCTTTGATGCAGAAGAAACAGACTTTGCACTCTTTACCCTGTATTCAAACTTAGGAGTGGATTTAGCACTCGTCGTCATGCTTGCACGGTGAGAACCTAGGAGAATCTTTTTCCTAGTAGAGGGTTTTGCAACCTCTGGTTCTTTGGCTAGAACCTCAGTCTCAATTTTCTCCTTTAACGAGTCCACCTCTGACTCAGAGTCAGAGTCAAGAAAATCCTTGTGTGAATATCAAAATACAGAGGTATCATTAAGAACTTGAGATTCTCGTATGCATGAGCTAGAAGCTTCGTCCGTCTTTTGTTTTGTGGGACTTTCAAAAATATCCGATGAGTTACACTCAGAAAAATTTGCATGACCTTTAGGAGGATAATTCAAGGCCTCAAGCAAGTCTTGCTTGAAAACTTGTCTTATCGTTTCTGTGAAGTCATCCAATAATTTTGGATCCAGAGTTTTAAGAAAATTTCTTGTGGATGAACTCTTGATTTCATCTGGTTTAGGTTTGACAACCTCACTCTCAGTCTTAAGATGTTCGAGATTCGTAGAGCCAAAACAAAAAATCTCGTTTGTCTTCTGTATGCAATTTAAATCAACTTGCGGCACACATTTTGAAGAGTCAGGGATGTTTTTGAATTTCAACCTTGGAGTTCTGGCTCCACTTTCAAGCCTACATCTTTTGAACATGAGGCTGTATGAAAAATAGGAAAATCTATTTTTTGTTTTTCGCCCAACCTAAACACGGATTCAAGATTATTTTTCTTCTTCCAGGTGAGGTCTAGGTCTATATAACCTATCCCTGCTTTATCCTGTTGAGAATTTACTTTTTCGTCCATCTGCTTAGCATTTTGATATTTCTTAATCAAGAGCTCTTTTCTTTGTAAGCTCTGGTGTAGAAACTCCCTTTCCTTTTGAAAAATAGTCTTTTAGGGCCTCAGAGTTTAATCTGTCTCTTTCCTTTTAGAGAAGCTATGTTTCTTTCTTCTTAATAGCTGATTTTAATTCTAAGCACTATGTTTTAAGACTTGTTTCAGTGGATCATTTTGTTTGTAGAAGTTTTTCATTTTCCACTGATAACTCTTGTTTCTATACACTTGGCAGCTCTGTCTCTCTTTCAAAAAATATTTTTTCTTTTGGATTTTTCGACAGAGAGCTTTTGTTGTAGATTGATGAAATCGTTAGTCAAAGCAGACATACTCTCTTCCAGGTCAGAGTGAGAATAGCTAGAGATGGAACATACCTGGGAGTCAGAGTCAGATCCAAACTCTTCTCTGTCATTCTCGACAGCCATCCCACAGAAATTGGCTTGATCTTCTTCTTCAGACGAGGAATCAGAGATACAGTTCTTCTGTTCTGCCATGAGGCTCCTTTGTGAACGATTGTACTTGTACTTATTCTTATAGTACAGTTCGTCTTTCAATAGTGAGCCTCTACACTCTTGGGAGTAGTGCCCCATCTTCCCGCATCTAAAGCATCGAACACCTTGCTTCTTCTGGTCCGATGGCTCTTCCTCCTTCTTGTTGGAAATAGAAGGAGGGTTCCTTCCTTCAAAAGATCTTCCTCTTCTTCGATCATTTTGTCTTCCTCGTTTGTCGAAGACGGTCTTCCCAAATTTCCTTTGGAATTCCTTGGTGATCAGGGCAAAGGATTGCGCAAAGGCGTTTATGTCGTCGTCTTCAGAGCTAGAAGCTCTGTTTTCTTCATCCCTCTCCAAGATGAGAGCCTTATTTCTTTTTATTTTCTCTTCCTTTGGTCTTCGTTCTCTGTGTGGCGGACTTGATCCTAGCTCTTTTGAATCAGAGACAAGAGCCAGAGGTCCACCCAGAGCGACCTTGGCTTTCTGCACCTCTTGTTCTTGAGCATGCAGAGTCTCGTACACGTCGTGCAATGTCCATTTCTCCAGGTCTTGGTTTGCCTGGAGAGACATCGTCAGGTTTCCCCACTCTGCGTTCAATCTCTTCAAGAAGAGCATGTTGTTCTCCTCTTGAGTTCTGATCACGTCACATTTGCGACATTTGTTGATCAGAGTATTAAAGCGGTGATAAGTCTTTTCTAAGGACTCATCAAGGAGTGCCTGGAAGCTGTTGTATTCGTTCAGGCATTGGGCACGACGATTCTTCTTCATCTTAATGCCTCCTTCCAACTAGTTAGCCAGTTGATCCCACAAATCCTTAGCGGAGTCGCAAGCGTCAAGAAATTGAAAAATCTCGCTGGGAAGCGCCATGATCAAAAGTATTTTGGCCTTTTGATCCACTTCCACTATGTATTTATCTTCATCATTCCAGTCACGACGAAGTTTTGGTACTCGCCTGGCAGGTACCTAAACAGTATCACAAGCAGCGGGAATACAAGGAATGATAGTTGTAGGGACATATGGGCCATTTAGAATAGATTCATAAAGTTCTAGGTCTAGACCCTTATAGAAGTTTATCATCTGAATCTTCCATTAGGGATATTCTTCCCTAATGAGAGTCGGAGGTTTTGTCAAGGAACTGGCACTATACATGGAGTTCCATGATTAGAACGACATTTTAGATCAAAAAAATTTGAGAAGCAAAACTTGACGATAAAGATAATCGACAGAAAAACGATATCTAGATTACGTAAAAGCAAACGTTTTAAAAACTGAGAAAAATATGAGTGAAAATCCTTTTAAAACGAATAATCAAAAGAATTAAGAGTAGAATCCAGTCGGATATCGATTGACTAAGTGTTGTCATGGTGTTCCGTTGTCAATTGTCTCAGTTAGAGACAACATATTTACCTCTAAGTGTTGCGAGAGCTTCTAGAGAGCTATAGGATCTCAAATCAGATTGAGTACAGTATACCATCCTCAAACAAATGGGCAGTGTGAAAGGATGATTCAGACTCTTGAAGATATGCTGAGAGCTTGTATTATTGATGTTGAACCCAGATACTCTTAATTGACAGAAACACATTTTATGTAAGATGAGAATTAAAAACAAACAATGTATCTCAAATGATTAATCGGAATATTCAAAGATTAAAGTAAAAACAATGAATAAACTTGAATATGCCGAATGCTTTTATTGATAAAAGATGAACAACTAAGGCAAAACGTAATCTGACAGAATTTGTGTATAGTATAAGTCGGTTCCTTCAGGTAATTTAAACCTGAAGCGGAAACCTCCTTATATACGCCTAGGTCTAACAAACTATGCTATAAAAAAGGCGTGAAACTTTGAGCTGACTGGTCTGCATCCTTATCTTGGATTTCTTTTAAATAGCGGAGCAGACTTGGTCAAGCCGCCTCAAATCTATTAGACGCTTGCAAGAATTCTGGGCTAACACGCGCGCGTTCCATGGAGAAGGTAGACAGAAGCTCTGCATGAACTTACAAAAGCTCTGCATGTACTATGCAGAGGCTCTGCATATGCAGAAGCTCTACATGTACTATGCAGAGGCTCTGGTCTTGGAGTTGTAACTTGGTGTCAAGCGCTTATGCTTTTTGGCGCACAAGGCTTGATCGTCCATGGGCATAGAGCGTGGGCTCCGTATGAATGGAACCTTCACTCTTGAGTAAGAGATCTGGTTCTTGATCTTCTGCACAAGAGCTCTTAGTCCAGACCGCTTCACTAGACTAAGTCATAGAGACTAGAGTAAAAGACTTCTTACTTACACTTTCACAAGTTGGGGTCTAACAATTGATTTCATGGGATCATGGGAAAATTATCTGCCTCTGATTGAATTTGCTTACAACAATAGTTACCGTTCCAGCATTTAAGCGTCCCATATGAGGTTTTGTATGGCCGAAAGTGTAGAACGTCGTTGTGTTGGAATCAAGTGGGGAGAAACAGTTGGTTGGTCCAGAAATCATTCAAATATCTGGAGAAAAAAAATCAAATACGAGAACGAACTAAAACATCTCAGGACCGACAGAAAAGTTACACCGACAAACACCACAAAGCGATTGAATTTCTGGTAGGAGATTTTGTAATGTTAAAGGTTTCTCCGTGAAAGGGTATTGTTCGATACAGGAAAAGAGGTAAGCTTAGTCTGAGGTACGTTGGGCCATTCAGAATTTGTAAGCGGGCTGGTTCAGTAGCATCTTGTAACGCCCCATTCCACACATTGCATGTTACACATACTTCATACATAAGAAAATACATGTTTATACACCACATTGGTCCCTCAGTACACGAATCTACCATTTATAGAATACATGGTCCAAAATTTCAAAATACAATTATTGTACTATTCAACTTTCATCTACTAAAACTATACATATCATAGACAAATCTTCATGCAGATATGCATATAGGGAATTATCACATTTTCTCTTTTCCCTTACCGTCTGCACCTCCTACAATACATATTTAAAAAACCACAAAACGAGGGTTAGACCGAAAGGTCTAGTGATATCCCTTTTTATGTCATTACAGGGTGAGAATCACCAAAACTTTATAAAATAACTTTTCATATATGAGACAATGATATGAGTAAGTACAACATATTATCAGTACCTTTTCACTTTTCAAAGCCAAGCATTCAGCTATTCAAGTAACATACTCCAAACCCTCATAGGTTTGAACCAATCAGGTTTCATATAATGCCATTTTTAAACCTTTTCAATTAAAACAAGGTTATTCAAAGTCTCAGGCCAAGCCTGTTATTTCCTCCTCAATAACATCCAGACTACGATTTTCAATGAGAACTCTGATTCTAAATCTTTAAATCAAAAGAAATAAAGATTCCAAATCACAGTTTTATTAAAAGATATAATAGTAAGAGTTATATTACACATCACATATATAAATGCCACCTTTATATCCAAAGGTACACCTCTCCTTGATATGCAACCCTTATCCCATGGTACACCTCTCCTTAATATGCCAACCTTATCCCATGGTACACCTCTCCTTGATATGCCACATTTATTTCCTCATCAAAATCACAAAACAATTCCAATTAGAATGAACCGCAGTCATAAATGTTCTGATGGAATATCATTAGTTTAAAATCATCTTTCTAAAAAATTCCCATTTTTTTAAGAATAATAAAATGATGATTATTTGAACAATACACAAGTCAATGCACAACTCCAGTCAATATAAACTTGGCCGGACTTTATCTCCGGTCAAGCTTTGGCCGGTTTATCCAATTCGGACAATACTATTCGACTTGTCCGATTTATCAATCCGGACAATACAAGTCTTTGTCCGGTTCACTAACCCGGACAACATTCCCTCAAAGCCTTGTCCGATTTACATCTAAACCGGACAACACACTATGCCATTCAGAACATATCGGGCAACCCTTGTTCGATTTATAATTAAACCGGTCACCCCTTGATCGTATTCCTACTTCTCCGTTCAAAACATTCATCCGATTTTCAAAGATAGAATTTTCTCGATGAACTAGTCCGGTCAACACTATGATCGGTTTACTCTAAATCGGACGATATTGTGTCCAATTTACACTAAATCCGGTCAACACCTTTTGTCCGGTTTATTCTAATCCGGAAAGCACTCGTCCGATTTATATCTAGACTAGATGATAAGTTATAACATAATTCAGTTATGCAAAATCAAAGAGATTTAAAATATTTTAACCACTCACCTTTGAAATACTTTTGAGAATCAACTTCTTGAAATTCAGCACAACAGCAATCCGATCAACTCTTCCGTTTTCTTTAAGTCGCTCACTTTCTTTCAAAAATGGCAAGAAGAATGAAATGATAACCTCTCACCCCTTTTATACTCTTTCTAAAAAGAGTATGACGGCTAAACCGCCTCCAACCATGCATCTCTTATGCGTGATATACATATCATGCATACATTCACATACATACATGTAATATACATTCCTTCATGCATATAAATACCCACCTATGTGATGCATACTCATTTATGCACATAATTTCACACACTAGCATGATCAAATATAACAATTTATCATGCTGTCACATGTTCATTTAACAAATAATCACATATTAATTACCTCAGGTGATAACCAGGATCCGGTTATCACACATCTTCCCATCGAGATATCCTCTGTTTCGCCCACGAAAGATTAATTGAATCATCAAAAATTTGGAACATGAAGTGCAATTACATCCATTTTTTTGGGGGGGGGGGGATTCGAATTAATATTATCAATTAGAAGAATTTATGGTTGGCTTAGCAAGATGCTATTTGTAACAAGTAGTTTTTTTGGTTGGATAATTGGTAATATTTGGAATAAATCTAGAAATTCAAAACTCCCCAGGGAAAAGCATAATATTTGATGGAAGAACGGGGAAAAAAGTTTGATTCAAAGATCCGGTATTTTCTGACATCTTATCTAAGGATTTGACAAGAGTTAACTTATAGCCATTCAATTCCATATACCTAGTTCGGCCTCCCCTCTACGAACCATTTATGAATCCCTTTTTTTTTCTAAATTATCCTTTCCCCCTTCTTTGTCATTATCCCGCAACTTAAATGGATCAGGAAAAACATATGACTGTGCCATCTACAAGAAAAGACATCATGATAGTCAATTATCCAAAGAGGAATTCTTCCAGTAGTATCGGTTGGGGAGGAATAAAGAAGATTAGAGATACAATTAAATAACAGCCCCCTCTTTTCTCTTTTTTATGGAATTATCGGAGGAACTCAATGCCATTCACAACACTTTCCATGTCTCTAACTTGCGAAAGTGTTTAGCTTATCCAAATTTGACAGAACCATTACCTGAAGTACAGGTTGATAGTAAGTTGAATTTCGTGGAAAACCTTGAGGTTGTCCCTGACCGGAAGACAAGAGTTTTAAGAAATAAAGAAATCAGTCTCGTAAAAGTAAAGTATGCTTTCATAAAGGTCCAAAAGCTACATGGGAATTGGAATCATAAATGAGATCAAAATATCCTTAGTTGTTTGATTGAATGAATTCTGAGATGTAATTCTTTTTAGTGGACGATAATATGATAATCGGTTATTCGGTTATAAATTTTGGGGTGGTTTTCGAATAAAGGTATTAAGTTAAGGGGTTTAATGTGTTAATGTACCTAAATTAGTTTTAAAATTCACCACCTTGTATTGTTTATTGATGGTTATTTGAGATAATTGTTTTATCTCTTTGACTTTGAGGAAGTAAGTAAAAAAAAAGGTTGATGAAAAACTTCTCTATGTGTGTTCTCTTTTGTGTAAAGCAAACAGAGCTGTAAGGGGAAGAAAAAGTTGATTCTGTGGTTTATATCTGAATACTAGTTGTAGTTTCAATCTCCATATCTTCATCTCTATAATTAAGGTGAGTTTAATTTTTTTTACCAACTTTCCTTATTTGGAAACTACATGTAGAACCGTATGGTTCTATATATGAGTTATCGATTATAAAACTGATTTTTGTTGCTATAACTATCATAATAGTGGGTTTTTGTTATGATTATACCATTGTTGGATAAGGGTGGCATATGAAGGAGAGGTGCATACTAGGATAAGGGTGGCATATCAAGGAGAAGTGTATACTAGGATAAGGGTGGCAAAATCCTGAGTTATACAAAAATCTGGGTTTTGATCAACATTCATTGTTGTCGCATCCCTATGATGCGATGACATTGGAGTTATCGCAATTGTGTGATGCGATGACTTAAAGTTATCGCATCCTACTGATTCGAAGAATTGAGGTTTTCGCACCAGTGTGTTGCGAGCAGTGAGTTTTTTCGCATCCATGAGATGTGACACGTTGACTTATCGCACCTATATAATGCGACAAGTTGGGTTTATCGCACCAGTGTGATATGATGAGTTGATATTCTCACACCAGTGTGTTGCGAGGAGATGGGCTTGTCTCACCCATGTGATGCAAGAAATCTATATAATCTTCTCTATGTGTGGAAGGGTTCAAGACCTTCATATAACGAAGATGACAACAATTTACAACAGTTCATCTTTTGGCGAAACCCAGAAGACACGATATACAAAAACAAACCTTAGCTTACCGCATGATTCCATCCAGGTGGCTCTCTTCCAAGAGAGTATATCCAACATAGCCGACATCCAATAGAAACTTAATTACTCTCTTGTCATAATTGCCACATTAAGCTTGACGATTAACGTAGATTCCAGTCCGGACCTTTGACATGTCATGTCACCTTCAGGATGAACATAATATTCATACCAATCAATAAACTTTACTTAATAGTGATTGGTTTCATCCCAACCTTTAGCGACTCATTATTCCCTAGATGTCGTTTCCAACCTCAACTACGCATTCCACCAATTGATGCCCATAAATGAAATTATTCTTAAATGATCTAATCAGCTTCTGTCGCACTGCATTAAACTTCTCTCTAGCATTTAAAACACGAAAACTCTTAATAATGTATTTATAACCATCATACTTTTTACAAACCCAAGTAGCCATTTTCATTTCGGCTTTATTTGGGTGGTAAAAGAACCCAACTAAGCACTCCTGACTAGATTATCTGTTGCCACTACTACATCAGTACTTTAACCTCGAACAGAAATAAGTATCATCAATATAACGATTTCGACTAAGGTCTACCTCAGACATTCCCACTAAACCCTGCCATTTTGAATCTTCTAATATCGGAACAACAATCTAATGTTTCCTTCAGGAGTCACCACCATAAAAGGTTATCACCATTTTCTTGAATAAATCATTATTGAGTAGTTCGGTCTAATTGAACGTAGTTCTGAATCCATACTCTATGTTGTCACAACACACGCCAACTGTCAGGGTTCCCAAAATTTCCTTGTCAAAACATTCTTTCTATTAGCTTGACACTCCATCCAGAAACGTACCAATAAATTCTATGGGGAGTCAATTATACCGAACTCAACAATTTTACAACTCCCAGAATGCATTCAAACATCAAGCAACCAATCGGTAAAATTCCTACCGATCAAGGGAACCATAATCATTAATTCCCTAATTATCAAAATCTAATCTCCTCAGAGTAGTCATTTATCTTCAGAAAACTTCTTAGAATTCAACGAAAGTACTTCGAAGTACTCCAACTGCCATTGACCTTAAAACTAAAAATTGATACCTAATGTCATGGTATGGTCGTACCACAACCATGAGTACGCAAACTAGTACCTCCTCCATGGCTTGACTGTGGCGATCCCCCATATTAACTTAAAGTTGACACTTGACATGGGAAATTGAATCCCAAAACTATTCAACTCGAGTGAACGAACGACATAAGCTTCTCCATTCACAAAGACCCACCAAGATGGCACATTATATTTGAATAGTTGATATCACAAAATATCCCAAGGGTCCCACATAACCAAGATGCAAGCAGTTGCCAAATTCTCTAATTTGGAGATCGTCGAAAGGAAAGATCACGACTTAAAATAACAGGGAAGTCCCATGAATCTAATACCTCAGAATTCATATGTACACCGAATTTTCAAGCTGAAAATTCCCTAAATACAATACTACCACAAGTCAGACCATCTGACACTTCAACTCTCAAAGTGTCTCTGAGTCCTCAAATACAACAATCTTCACAAAAAGGAGTTTAAATCTAGGGTTCTAATGAATTCAAGGTTTTCAAATATAAGACTCAACAATATGCCAATTTACTTATTTATAAAATTCACCAAATATAAAATCATTATAGAAATTTTACGCACACAATTTTTTTTTACTACCACAACTAGGTAAGTGTGCTACAGAATGCGCTCACACATAACTCAAGAGAGAAATTGTGCAACTGAAAAGTTATCAAAATCTTCACCTCTAAAAACAAAATCGCATAAGATAAAATCCTCAATAAAACCTTGTGTACAAACACACACACAACAAAACAAACTTATGCATTTCAAAATTGCACCCTTGAGTTACAAAACGACATGAAATAAAATTCCAACAAAATACGCCTGCAAATTTATGCAATAAAATGATTTCTTGCATTTCAGAACTTGAACTAACTCTCGCATACATCAATTCACCTCTCGAAACCGGTAACAAAAGCGATGCATACGTTTTGGGTAAGAAATGGAACAATTCCTATCAGTTTCAAATTTAAAACTATTTAACAATGTGTTCTTTAATAATTTGTAATAGTAGCAAAAATAGTATGAAGAAAACTTTCCACAAAACTTGTATATTATGCAACCAAAATAATTTAGGAAGTTTCAAAACATAGGCCACACTATCGCGTATGACAGAACAATCTCCAAAATTCATAACATAACAGGTACGAATGAGTTTGACAAAGCAAGATATAGTTTATGAAATTTATTTTAAAATAAATAGCATGCAGATTTTGGTAGAAACTTAGAGTCGTAGAACCATGCTCACCAAGTCTACTAGTCCCACTACCATCATCAGATACTCAAATATCTTAAGACGTTAATCCACAACCAAGTCGATCAACCACACAATTTCTCCAATCAATGGTGATCGAACAAGCTTATCGTTCAAACTTAACCAATATCTCTGATCCATAATGGTCATCTTAACATAATCACCATACTTAGCTGTCACTCAAACTAACAAAGCCACAAACATCAATTCTTCTAACAATTATCCACTGATAATTAACTAACTACCCCATCGATCATCAAGAAAAAAGAAATTCAAGCATACACAATGTAACTGCAAATTCATACTGACACCGGTGAGTTACAATCATGAACGTACCTTACATGAGGATTCTTGCAATCATTACCCTGATTCTTGATTCCAGTGACTCTATGGACCCGAAATATCCTATCTAAAGTGCATAATTGTACATTCTCACTTTCATTCACTTAGAAAAATGTTAGTTTCAGTCTTGGAATCCTAAAGCAATATCTAACTCTCTCAAACTTATGCTTTGATACCAAGTTTTAACATCCTCAAATATTAAAGGAAAAACTAACTTAAAATTTCAAACAATACATCAAATAAAGGATAAATCGCTTTCTAATAATCAATACTTGAATTACCTTAAATAACAAATCTAGATTTAACATTAATAATATGTGAGCTAAGCCTTACACAAATCTATATTTTAGGGATGCGGTTACTAAGACCCAACAATGGTCACTATCTATACTACCTTATAAACTAGATTTGAGAAAAGTCTTAAAAACAACCTTAAATGCATAAGGGACTACCTTTTGATGCAAAAAGTCTTAACCTCTTCATTACAATATCACAAGCACATTGTACAACATTTATATGCATATAGTATTTCACATATAATTCAAACAAACTTAAATATACATCCTTTCCTCCGATGAAGCACGTCCCCAAGATGACTATTCAGAACCCAAGGCGACGATTCACACTCCAAGACGACGATTCATATCATGATGCAGGGTTTTTTTGTTGATCCCAGATCTCTCAATAACACTAATAATTAAGTTAAGAATAACCAAATTATAGTGTTTTGGAGAGATCTGGGATCAACAATTGGTATCAAAGCTGATTGATTGTTTTTCCAATCAAACGATCATCAAAAATCTCTCAATTCACATTTTTCATAAAATATCTTCTCTAAAAACTTAAATTTCTCTCTTCGAAAAATCTTAATGGCCAACTGGAATTCCGCCTATAGTGTTGGTCCCTCACCAAACCTCCAACTCTTCAAAGAGAAGAGTACCCACAATGGAGGATACGGATAGTGAACTTTCTAGAAAGGATGGACAAAAATCTTCTGCGATCTGTCATGGAGGGTCCCTATGTTCCACAGACTCTTGTTCCAAGAGTCCTAGGAACAAATACCACATCATAAATTCCTGCCTACTATATGCCCAAGGATGAGAAGAATTGGGATGAAGACGACATAGAACGGGTTGAGACCGACAAGAAGGCCAAAAGACTGATAATCATGGCCATACCCAATGAAATCTTCCAATTCCTTGATGCATGTTTCACAGCCAAGGAACTATGGGATGAGCTGGCAAGCCAATTGGAAGGAGGGGTAAAAACGAAGAAGAATCGTAGAGCCCAATGTCTCAACGAATACACCAGCTTCAAGGCTCTTCCTGATGAACCGATTCAGAAGACATACGATCATTTCAACACATTGATTAATCAATGTCGTCGAAACGATATCTCCATAACAAAGGAAGAAAACAATGTTTTATTACTTAAAAGTCTCGACGATGAATGGACACAGCTGCGATGTCCCTTCAAGCAAATCAGGACATAGACAGCTGGTCACTCCATGACGTATACGGAACATTTGCTGCACAAAAGAACAATATCATGAAGAAAAAGGTGTCCATCGGTGGACCCCTGGCTCTTGCAGCTGAAGAAAAGGATGTTTCAAGGACCTCTACCAAAGATCACAAGAAGAAAGGAAAGAAAGCACTGATGGTGGAATCAGAATCTGAAGAAGAAACATCTGAATCAAATGATGATATCAAATCCTTTGCCAAATCTCTGGCCTTGATTACAAAGCAGTTCCAGAAAAAGTTCATCAAGAAACCCTATGAACGAAGAGAGTTCAAGAGGGAAAGGTACCAGCCATCTTATGAAAGGAAGCCATCGAAATTTTATCAGAGGGAAGACAGAAGAGATGGAAGAGAAGAGAGAGAAGACAGAAGAGAAGATAGAAGAGATGAGAAGAAAGAGGACAAATATGGAAGGAAAAATGACCTCTGCTGCTTCAGGTGAGGAAAAATCGGTCATTTTTCAAAAGAATGCAGAGGACGACTGGTAAAGGATGCTGACTACTACAAGAATAAATATAAGTACAATCCTAGAGAGCGAAGCCTGATGGCTAAGAAAGAAAACTGGGTGTATGATTCTTCATACGATGAAGAAGACAAAGCACTCATCTGTCTGATGGCCACGTCTAATGCAGAATCTGCCTCTGACACTGATGATCAGGTATGTGAGTCTACTATCGATAAATCCAACTCGGCTCCATCTAAGCTAGAGAAGGGTAATAAAGCTTTCAAAGGACTTTTTGAAATTAAAAGAAAAATTAAATTTTGAAAAATCTGAAAGACTTAAAGCGGAAAAAGAAGTCAGTTTCTACAAAAGAGAGACTGATCTTCTAACCGAAGAAAAAGCCGATCTCATGAAAGAAAAGACTCGCATCGCCGCTCTTAAAAAATCAGAGGAAAAAAACTTCTAGAAATAAACAAGCGAGTAACCAAAGACTTAGAAAAGAAAACTAAGGCCTTAAAAAAATCTGAGGCAGAGAGACTTAACTCAGTAGCTCTCAAAAATTTCTTTCAAAAAGAAAGGGAGATTCCTCATCAGAAGCTTCAAACCAATGAACTTCTGATGAAGAAATACAAGGACACCCAAGATGTGTATGAAAAGTTAAACGGTCAAACGGACACTCAAGGGATTGGATTCAATGAATTGGACTCCTTCATCGAATCAAAGAAATCCACCCTTGAATCGACTTTCAAACTTGCATGCATTCAGAAACCCGACTTTATCCCGAAACCAAAAGCAAATTTTAAAAGAGTTAAAGTCGATGGAAAAACTGTCGTCTTAAGATAGGATTTTGAAAACGTGGTATACGAGAGCAGTACATGTAAGAATTCTGATGAAAGGAACGACACCTCCAAATCAGAGACCGATGGAAACCCTATCGTTAAACCAGAGTCTCTGGTTGTCAATCCCACTTTATCAACAAGTACTGTTGATGAAAAGGAGAATCCTAATAAGGAACCATCAGCTGATGAATCGATGAACCATCCAAGTAACATTGTAAGTTCATCTAAGTCAGAAACGATGGAACCACAAGCAGATCACTCTAAAGCATCAACCTCTGAACCCACACATCCCACGAACATCCATGCTAATTTTGATTTCGAGAAATCAGCGAGAGACTTTCTTGATTCTGATTCTGAAGAAGAGATAATCTGTGAATCACCAAAGATCATTGAGAAAAAGAAGCCTCAAAACTTCAAACCCTCAATGAAATCTGGTATTCCTCCATCACTGAAATCTTCAGACAAAGCAAAGGGAAAACTAAGAAATATCAAATCTGCCAACGATAACTCAAAAGACCCTAGCATATCTTCTAAGTTCATTAAGTTTACTCGTGAGCAAAAACAGAAGTGGCCTGCCTCTGAGAAAGCTAACCACCACTTTTCCTCTCATTCTACTGAAGAAAAGCAGTCCTTCCTCAGGAGAAAAGAAGTAAAGACAAAGAACCCTTCAAATAAAAAATCTGATCTAGATAGGAAGTTTGTAAAAACAATCGATGCTAGGACAGGATTTACATCCCCTACATTTACTTCTTCATTTTCAGCGAAAAAAAAGAATGTTAGACATTCATGTCCAAAGTATAATGATTGTCAATGTTTAGCTCTTTTACAAAACCTGAGGAATCACATGTTGACACATCACTGCATATTCTCCCAACACGTTTATCGTTATAAAGTTAAAACCAATGAAAACGTGAAAAAGCCCAAGTCCAAGGGCAAGGGAAATGCTAACAAACCCAAGCCTGCAAAGGCTAAGGGTGACGAAAAGAGAGAGGTATCTCCTACTAACAAACGTGGACCCATTAAGAAATGGGTACCTAAAACCCCTTAATTTGTCTTGCAGGACCAGCATGTGCAACCATGATACATGGATTCAGGTTGCTCCGGGCACATAACTGGTGACAAAAGTCAGCTAACCTCCTTCATCGAGAAATCTGGAGGCTCTGTCACTTTTGGAGACAACAGTGAGGGAACCATCAAGGGATACGGAACTCTCATCAAAGACAACATCTCCATCAACAAAGTGGCTTATGTTGAAGGTCTGAAGCACAACTTACTAAGCATAAGTGTTAGCTCTGTTAATCATCTCCTGTAAAAGTATAGAAAAAGTATTCTACAAGTCTTGACAGAAGTTGATCTTCCACAGAAGACAACAGAGGACTAACGATAGAAGCCTGATATTCGAGAAGTAAAGTGTAACAGAACCTCTGATGTCTCTCACAGAGGTTCTGGAAAATGGTCCTCTGTCGATAAGAACAAGCAATTCTATTACAGCAGAGCCTCTGAGATGGCTCACAGAGGGTCTGCAGTTTCGTCTTCGGTGAAGATCCTCTCCCAACTATTTTTCAAAGGTTGTTAGCTGCATGTGCTTCTCACGTGACTAGGTCTTTTAATCGACTTTATTTGGACGGCTTAGATGATTTCACGCTTCAAAATCGTGTTAGTAAGGTCGTTAGGATCTAGTATAAATAGCGGCTAAGGCCTTTGTAATCTGTGTGCTTCCGAATTGTAATCGTCTTATTTTCAATTGAATGAATTGAAAAACCTTTGAAGCTGTTCTCCTGTGTTCATCTTCTTCATCATCTTAACTGTGTGTTCTTGGTTTATTTTACTCTGTTTTGTTCTTAATATTGTTTCTGCTACACTTTAATCGTCCTAAAGTTCATTCAGAGTGATAGATCAATATCAAAGCTGAATTTACAGGTCCAACAATTGGTATCAGAGTAGGAATTGAATTCTTATTCGATTAATTCTGTTTTTGGTATTAATCTGCATTTTCTAGAACACCAGTCTTCTTCAGATTACCCTGTTTTACTCTATTAAATCAACTTCATCTTGTTCCTATTTTTCTTCTTC